>NC_138739.1:39966130-40091130 GCF_965113295.1 Leuciscus leuciscus
CGCACTTCTTTTTCACAAGTGACCCTTGGGATTTGAAATGTACCTTTTTTTAATTGATTTTTTTTTTGAAAATAGTCTGGAAAATCAGTGTGAAAGTACAAAGCGCATCAAAACAAACTCTTGTATTTTACCAGATGTGCCAATTTAGCTCTTGTGGTTTTTAGTGGAAATATATGTCTGGATCTCGGCAGAGGGTTTGAACAGTCATAAAGGGATACTTCCTTCCTAGCGGTTTGTTGTACAGAGTTACTAGGACTTAATTGTCTATTAATCCTTTCCATTTGTGTCCAAGATCATTTGTATCAGTGTGGCGCACATCTACCAAATCTTAGTGCCATGTACCAATACTTTTGACTGTCGGTATAAAGCCTGGTCCACATCGCAGTCCATTCTAGCCAAGAACTGCCCACTTAGATGGATAGACAATTATTTCGTTTTTACAGTTTGTGTCATTTAGGGGTGAGTAAATCTGAAATCTTAAGAATTCATAATGAAATACATTTAGCCTACCTTGGACTAAATGTGGTGATAAACCATTCATATTCAGATATATAAATACATTTTTATATATACACACATTATATATTATAAGTTGGGCTTTTTAAATTTCAAACATGCAGAAATCCAGGAAATCCAAAAGTATTAAGAACTTTTGTGTAAAAAAAAAACACTACGCACCTATAGACTTAAAGCGTAACTCTCGCCAAAATGTAACCTAGGGTCTTTTTGTGAATCTACCCGATGCAAACTTTCATTTAAAAGCATAATTAGGATGGAAACGCCACTTTTAAGTTTGACCGCAATTTCCTTTTCGGTCAAATTGCCTTGTGAATGGGAGTGCTCGGGGCACGACTATGATAGCATCAAAAATAGCTATTTTTAAAACACTAAGAAGGCTCGACACAACATGAAACTTTGCTTAGGGTTATACAACTTATACAACTTATTAGGCCTATATATTTATAGAATAGCAAAGTAGGCCTAATCAATATACAAGACTGAACCACATACAGTAGATGTGAAATATAAAGGTTATCATGATCATTTTGCCAACAATGAACCATGGATTTGTTTAGTTTATAATACGTTTTAATTTTTAACTTATACAAATACAACATATAACATTCAAAACTCATCGGCTTAGACTGCATTTGAAGAAAAATAAACTCAACAGTATTCATTGTCCCTCACGCATTCCAGCCACGGGTAGTCATTTTCCCATTCAATTCTATATTTTTGTGCTCTTTTCTTTTTCGCCGGCTGCTCGGAGCGAGGTAGTCATTTTTACATTTCCCGCTGTTGTCACTTTTCGTCATCGTTGCTACGATACGTGACTCACAATAACTGAAACGACCAATTAAATGGGCATTCTCTCTCAAGATGTTAAAAACGCTACGCTGATCATAGACTAAGAGGGGGAGAAATAGTATCTACCGCACCGTCGTTTTTTTTTTCTTATCATAGCCTACAAATGTCTACGTTCATAGTCTGACATAAATTAGAAGCTATGTGTCTGTCATGGATTTGCACTGAACTGATTCTCAAAAATACGGAACAAAGTGTGTTCAATACGGAACAAGACTTTTATGTGTCAAATACGGGACGATTACGTATTATACGGAACGGTTGGCAACCCTAGTGACGAGATGTGCAAGATGAGAGAGGACCAGGCCTGGACTATTTATATTGGTGTTTTTATTATGTTTATATGTGGCAGTCGTCCGTCAGGGGCTGAAGCTTTACTTTTGTTTTGTAGTTTGTTTATTTTGAGATTAAAGTCTCTTGAACGTTCGCCAGTTCCCGCCTCCTTTTTCCTTTATCAACAAACCTCGCTACAGTATCGTCTTGAGGCCCCCAAAACAACGTTGTTGTGCAAATGAACGGTTTTTAGTCAAAAACTGTCACGTAAACGGCCACTAATAATGTTATTTTATTAAATAAACTTATATCACACCTAAATTCAGCCCTCGCAGGGGTTTGATTGACAGGCGATATGACCAATCATAACGCTGAATCAGCCATTTTGTCCGACAAGCAAACCAGACAGGAGAGTTAGTAGATTAACGTTGGTGGACTTGAACTTTAAAAACGGTGTATTGATGTCTTTCTGTGGTTGAAACAACATACCTCCTGATGTTCATTCATATTTATTTTTTGCTGTAACAGGTAGTAAAAATATAATCGCTTGAACCGAGGCGACACAGCAATCTGTCACGACACATTAAAGAGCACCAAAATGGTATTTTGAATGGCCGTCAATGATGCTAACCAGCCAATCTCTGGCCTTTTGATTTGATGCTAGCATGTTGCATAGCTAATGACTTGATACTCAAAATACACAACACACACAAAAATGAGCTAAATCATTCATTTTAATTAGTTTTGAATGCATTTATTTATTGATTGCAGGTATTTATTGATTGTCTTAAAAAATGGCAAGCTGAGACTTTGTTTTATACCAAAAGTAACCTGCTTTTTTAACCATTTTAAGTTGTGATATTAAAAATAATAATAAAACGTACATATGAGTGTTTTTTAATGGAATTTTGAAACGTCTTTATGGCTCATGGACGTCTTTTTTCCCCTTGTTCTCTTCAGCGCTCCCAATTTAACAAAGAGCAAAGTTTACAGCCGGCGCTCAGATTGTTTGGGGTCTAGCTTCTGTTTTCTGTCAGCTCTTTTCCATGTACCTGTTTCAGCTGAACTTGACACGCAGCTGCACAATGATTCATACAGGACACACTCGGTACTAATGTGCAACAATTGTATAAATTCAGATATGAGCACGTCAGGGAAGGTCTGGCGTTGACTCCAGCTCAGCATGTAGGAAACATACGTTGATTTTTAACCTAGCTAAAGGCTACTGGGTGTTTTAAAAAGTCTTAAAATTGTTCCCACCAAAATGAGATATAGGGGAGAGCGGGGCACAAAGTAACGCTTTTTGACTTTCTCAGTTTGTGTAAATCTACTTAGTATTTATTTTTTCCCACATTAATTTCCCACATGTCTAGTACAATTATGTGTTTTTGTTTTATTAATACAGTATATACTTTTTTCTTGATATACCCCGAAAGAATGGAAGTGAAATGTGACAACATGCCCCATAGGTGGGGTACATTGTAACGTGTGTGGGGCACAGAGTAACATAACATATGACAGCTTAAAATGTTATCTGATCTAATAAAAAAATTATACAAAACAAACTAAAATATTTTCTAAATAAAATACAATTAAAAAACTTTTTCATATAAAATAATGGCAATTTTTAATAATTAAATATAAACTCATTTTTGAGTTTTGACTACGAACACATGAAAACACAGCTATAAAACATAGTTCAAAACAAATAAATAATTAGTAATTTCTGAACATTGACTCTCAGTCTTTATTCACCTTTTTCTCACGTTTTCTCAATAAAATTAATAAAAGTATAGAATATAATAGCATATTTCTAATAGGGGCACATTGTAACGCAGTGTTACAACATGCCCCCGCCTGCACAACTGGGGTTTAAACCCTGCTAGTGTCTTCTGCTAGTTAGCGAAGCATTAAATAACTATCTCAACTGTTAAATAACATCTTGGAGATTAAAATAATATCAGATTTGTCTTATTTTAAATAAACACAAAAAATAGAGATGGAAAATTAACTTAAGTAAGAAATTTACTTTTGCTATGGTTTAATAAATGTCTATGGATATCTAAAAAAAAAAAAAAAACATTTTGGCAGATTTTTTTTTTTATATATAGTGTTGATATGGCAACTAGTAAATACACAAAGTTTCGTCATCCAAGCATGTGCGGAAGTATTTAAAACAAGCGTGTTACAACTAGCCCCGCGTTAGGTTGTGCCCCGCGCTCCCCTACATCGAAACAACAAATAACACTTATGTTGCATTCAAAACTAATTAAAATGAATAATTTAGCAAATTTTTGTGTGTGTTGTGTATTTTGAGTATCAAGTCATTAGCTATGCAACATGCTAGCATCAAATCAAAAGGCCAGAGATTGGCTGGTTAGCATCATTGACGGCCATTCAAAAGTAGACGTGTTTTAAGTACAGTTTAACTCATAAATTGTAAGTATTTCACTATAGAAGATAGTTTACCAGTGTTTGTTTAATGCATGCGAGTTACTGTTTAGCATGTTTCTAGCTACGTAGCACATTCACAGTTCAGCCACTTATGAGTTTCTATTTGGGGTTTAGAAGGTTGTTGTCCATTAGACAGTCAGTCAGTTGACAAGATTTTGAAACAGAATGATTCTTTCCGTTCTGTGCTAAATGTCAACGCTGTATTGTTGTATTTTACTGTCCAACATCAATGCTAGATCCAAGTGGATAGTGAATTTTGAGATGTTGAGTTTGGGTGGAGTGCAATCATGTTTTTGCTTAAAGCAGAAGCAGCGTCCATTTTTCCAGTCGCCTATGAATCACTCTCTTTAGCTTACCTTTGATAACAAAAATCGAGATGGCAGCAATATTGGTTCCTGTGGAAATGTAAAATCAAGCGGCCAAATTTGGACCTCCATTACATATTGTTTAATCGCAATTGTCTAAATCTAAACCAGCTCTTTCTCCACAAATAATTTCGAGACTCGGAGATATCTAACCTCAGGTCAAAGCTGTAAAACGGTGTTGGGAAACTTTTATACAAAAGGACATCTACGAGCGCAGGCAAACATCATTTATCATTTATGTATTATGTCGTTTTTGCCTACAGGAATAGTTCACCCAAAAATTATCATTTACTCACCCTCATGTCGTTCCAAACCCGAATGACTTTCTTTCTTCCATGGAACAGAAAAGGCTTATTGGAAGCTCCATAGAGCTTATTGCATATAATGAAACTGAATGGGAATGAAACACACCAAAGAAGCAATATTTTATATGACTATACTGCATGTCTTTTGAGGTCATACGATAGCTTGTCCAATATTTGCTAAAAAGCTTCCAATCCGCAGTATCTCACAAATCTCGTCCGCATTCAAATTAAAATATGGTGAGTTAATGCGTTACAAAGATTTTGCAGCCAATAACAATTAAAATTTTGGTCAGTATCACTTTAATGTAATCAGTCCACTATAGGCAAGTTTGCAGAACCCAAGTGCAGGTTATTGAATCCAGAAGTGAACAGATACAATAAAGACTTGACTTGACTTCATAAACTGTTCTTGACAGGAAGTTATGGTGTCGCCATTGAAAAATGAAAGTCCCCCTGTGGTGAAAATCAAGCTTTTAATGTTGTTTATATGTCTATGTGATGATTTCAATATGCTTTAAGACAAACCATGTGCAAATTCATTATTATTCATCAGTATTTTCTCCTTAAAGGGGTCATATAATGCCATTTTCGTACAAGCTAATATGATTCTTTAGGGTCTAAATTAAAAGTTTGTAATATACTTTAATTAAACATTCTCATTAGTATTGTAAGAAAACACTAATTTTACCTGGTCAAAAACAGCTCTGTTTTCAGCACGCCGTTTAAGTGCATGTGTCTTTAAATGATAATGAGCTTTGCTCACCCCGCCCCTCTGTTCTGTTTGTTATAACCATAACGCAATAACCATAACGCGGTGTTCATTATAAACGTGGAATTATGAATTATATCGAGAACGTCGTACATAGAAAACATGCCGTAATGTACCCTGAGTGTAAAAATAGCCGCATTCATCGTGAAGCGTGCAAGCGATTTGCAAAGGTTAATATAAATATTAATATAAAGGTTAATAAAACGTTACACTCACTTCTTCTTCTGGAGGTGCAGCAGGAACACGAATAGTTGGTACCGATCCTTTTTTCAGGAGCAGCTGTGTTACAGGGCGGGTCTGTGTTGAAACGCTGCTGTCAATCAACAATCGTGGGAGGGGCGTCGATTTTGTGACATCAAACGGTCAGACGGCTTGATTTGAGACGGGGGAAAACATATAAGAAGATAATAAAAAAAAAACACTGGATGGATTTTTATCATTTTATGATGGTTGTGTACAGGCACTGCCAACACACATTTCAGTACAATCAACTTGTAAAAGTGCATGTACCATTATATGACCCCTTTAAAACTGCAGTGGACCAAAGACAGTCTCAAAAACATGGTTTGAAATCGCTGGTGTTTCTGACGTCACAAACTATGTAACCAATCAGATCAACGTGTGATCGTCAACGAGTGGATCTCGGAGCTCAGTGAGTGAGTGGAGGCGGGGCTCATTTACATATTCATAGAACTGCGTAGGCCTACTAAATGAGGCAAGGGTTACTCCTTAAAAATATTCATTTTAATATTTATTTTACTCAATGTAAAACTAGCAATGTAGTTCCAAAGAGGTTGCCAAGCAACACATGCATCAACAAAGAATCACAAACGGCAGTTGCGCAGTATCACTAATGTAATGCGGTCACAGGTGTGTGTTTGTTGAGTAATTTACAATGGCTTAGATCGTGGCTCAACCAATCAGAATCAAGGACCGGAACTATCCGTTTTATAAAACAGTTTAACTTTTGGTCTGTTCTCATCACAAAACATGAAATTGTATTACTTTTATAATACTTTTGCATCACTTTTTGAAGCTCAGCATCATTCACTGACACTGTGTGGGAAAAAAAGCACCTTTGAGATTTTCCTGAACTACTCCCTTTGTGTTTGACGGAACATCACATGGGTTTGGAACAACATGAGTAAATTGATGACATAATTTTCATTTTTGGACAAACTTTTCCATTAACCATAACCAAACCCTCAATCTGTTTAACGTAATGCAGTGTTTTAGACAATACAAAAGAAAACTCTTTTTTTGTTTTTTTCAAAATGACTAATTAGGTTTGAGTTACTTTGAATCACAGATGTAAAGGGTTTTCCTGGGCATCCTTCATGCGACGGCCACTCAAGCACACCAGCCACTTCCAGGCCACTCAGTGTCCGCCCCCCTCCACAATCTTTCCCCGACAGCTTGCTGGTAATCCCGGCCAGCTATTCAAAAGGGCTTTTGCTTGTGAGATAACACAGACTGCCTAAATGTTTGCCAATTTATTACAATGCAGGGAGGGGTGTTTTAAAGCCGTCATCACAGGCTATCCACCGCGGGCTCAGTAGCAGAACACCCTCGACGTTACACCACTGTTTTTTAATTCATACATCATTAGATCCTGCATGTTCTTAGGTGTGCTGATTATGAAAATTAGCTATTTATATCACACACTATCAGTCTCAACAAACCATTTTTCCATATTTTTAAATATATATTTTTAAGTTCACTAGAAACGACCCGATTGTCTTGTATTGTGATGTATTTAATTTAAGTAAACTGAAGAAAAAAAAAAAGATGTTAATGTTAAGTTTTAGATACTCATATTTTTTTTTGTTGGCAATTTTCTATATTTTCAACCAAATCAATCTTTCAATTAAAAAAATAAATAAATAATTTTGCATTTACCGAAGACCAAACATTTTTATTTTCTTGCACATTCTGTAATATGTTTGTTTGTTTATAGAGAAATGCATTTTCAGAGTGTAAAATATATTTCCATAAGCCTTGCTATTTTAAATATTTAGAACTATGGTGAGTGCATTTAGATGAGTGGGAATGCTAAAATATGTCAGATATGAACTAAAATGGGAATCAGATTGTCTTCATGAAGTGCTTGCCTCGGCTCCACTTTATTAGACCATTATTACTCATTTTTGTTTAATAAAAAATACAACAAAGCAGCGTTAGTGGAAACTGTGGCCTGCGGTTGCAGTCCTAATGGATTCCATTTAAAAAGTCTTTGTGAAGAAAGTAGGCGATTACAAAATTAAAACAGCCTGAAACCTCAATTGTTCAATTAGATGCATGTTTTGTTCATTTCACCAGCTTCCTAAAATGCAAGTTTATTTATGATACGCTACTCTGACTCAGTGACCACAGGTTGATGGTCCTTTACATGCAATCTGCAAGCAATGACATCATTACCACATTGCACAAGCTGATTCTGACCCTTCAGCCAATGAGATCGCTTGCTGAACATTTAAATAGTCTGGTTCAGTGTTTGCTGTGAGTCCTGCAGTTTCTCTGAACCCCTCCACCTCCCAAGCTCCACCTGGCTAGATCTGCTAATGGGTTTATGTATGTCTATTTATGCAGCTGCTGCATATCTTTATTTGCAATGTGGGGAAATTATGCCAAAACATTGTTGCCAGCAAATTGTGGGACCATTTTAGTACTTAATAAATAGCTTTTATTAATCAAGTTAACGAGTCAAGTCAAGTCATCTTCAATTATATAGCGCTTTTAACAATGTAGATTGTTCCAAAGCGTCTTTACAGATACAAGGATAGTTTAAAGTAACAGAGATTGTTTTGGCTTTATAGCAGTTCTTGAATAAAGTTATTTTCCAGCTAAAGTTAATTTGATTGATTCGCTTCCGTCGCAACGATCATTAGTTATTAGCTTAGGGGGCGCTAACACGACACCGTTTAACAGGAAACTCTACACAGACTTTAAACGCGAGACCTGTGAGAACGCTGATGGCGTGCACGTGCGTATTACGAGTTCAGTCTATTGGTATGCGCGTGTGAATATATGTGCGCAGGTTTGTAATTCCCTACAAACCAAGCCTTAACAAACTACTTGTCTGGCCTTAACATTTTGACACAGAATTGTATCACTTCGGGGTAGATACGCGAACCGAATTTTCCCGACAACGCTTTATCTGTAGAGTGGTAAAGGGATCCTCCATAAGGAGAGACTAGTTGGCACATTAGCACCCCGCTATGACATCGGGTCCAGGCGCAGGTCCTTCACCAGATCTGGATACGGCCTGGATCCGGCGGACTGCGGGAAAACCTCGGGATAAACAAAATCACTAAAATTAGCGTAGATGCCATTCTTCTTATGATGTAACGAGTACATCAGGATTTATGGGAAGTGTTCCCGGTTCCGGCTGACCTAATCTATGCAGCCTAACATTGAATTATAGAAGTCTATAATGTGTTATGTGTATGCTAGGTCAAAGAGATGTGTTTTTAGTCTAGCTTTGAACTGACAGAGTGTGTCTGCTTCCCGGACAATGTTAGGAAGACTATTCCAAAGTTTTGGTGCTAAATAGGAGAAGGATCTACTGCCAGCAGTCGATTTTGATATTCTAGGTATTATAAACTGGCCGGAATTTTGAGATCGCAATAGACGTGAAGGACTATAATGTGTTAAGAGCTCGCTCAAGTACTGCGGAGCTAAACCATTTAGTGCTTTGTAAGTAATCAGCAATATTTTTAAATTTATACGATGTTTAATAGGGAGCCAATGCAGTGTTGACAGAACCGGGCTAATATGGTCATACTTCCTGGTTCTAGTAAGAACTCGAGCTGCTGCGTTTTGGACCAGCTGTAGTTTGTTTATTAAGCATGCAGGGCAACCGCCCAGTAGAGCATTACAATAATCTAGCCTTGACGTCATGAATGCATTAACTAATTGTTCCGCATTTGTCAATGAGAGCATATGGCGTAATTTAGATATATTTTTAAGATGGAAAAATGTGGTTTTACAGATACTAGACACTTGACTTTCAAATGAAAGATTATAACAGATTTGTGTCAAAATTTTGATTCTTTTAATTATCGGATGAAGGGTGTGAGTTTAAAATTAGATTATGTTAGATAATATTTTATGCAGTTCACTTTTTTATTAAAACATGGAATCAGTGACTGTAATGCCTAAGAAATGTGGAAAGTGCTTTTTCCCACAGAGAATTTCCCCACATCATTTTTTTATTTTATTTTTTATAAACATTCCTTCTATAACTAACTCGGGACACACCTCTGGAATCATCTTAAAGTGGGATTGTTCAGAATGTCCAGAAGAGGTTACAGCCAGTGTGTCGCTAACAAAATATTTACGTAGTGAGCTGGTAAATGGTGATTCAATATGGAAACTACTAGAAATTAGAGCATATGCGGTTTGTCATAGGTTTTTATGATTATTACAGATGAAATGTGGGACTAAAATCAGGAAGAGTTGAATTATTCCGCCGCGGCACAATCATCTGTTTAATAACGGCCAGACGACAGAAAAAAAGAGGATTTCTGTCATTCTTAGAAAGAAATTAGCATGTATGAGAATTTACAGTAATCTCTGCAGAACGGTTGAATCAGTTGGAAACTCTTGCTGTTTATTCTGGCAGCGTATGAGTTCCTCTTTCAGTCTGAGCTTTAACCCAGGTGCGCTTTACTTGACCTCGCTGCTGTGAGTTAAAACATCATGGCAGACCACACTGGGAAAGCAGGCATTTCATTGCCCAATTTAAAATAATTTCGGTTTCGTACTCGCTCATAATCTCTTTAAGAGTCTAATATGTGGCTCCAAGACTAAGAAGTACTTTAAGAAGTCTTTTTTTCCTGGAAGATGTTTTGATGCCTTGATTTTTTTTGTCATGTACTTTGAATCTCTTCCTTGGAAATTGTAGATTTCCTATAATTTAATCTGTGTAGTGTCACATATCCTGCCAACAGAGTTAAGAGAAGTCTTAGATGCACACTAGTATTGGAAACTGTGCTTTCAACCTGAGGTCCATAAAGGTGCTTTAATATTACAAATATTAGAGACATCAAATCTTCTTGACATTTACTGAGTATTCACAGCAAGCGATGGCTTTTTTTCTTATCTTGTTGGAAAATGAGGCCCAAATAAAAAAAGAGCTATTTCTGTTACATAAAGGAGCAGATGGCTCAGTCTGTTGTGATTGGTCTACTCTGCTCTGATTGGTCAGATGGCTCAGTCTGTTGTGATTGGTCTACTCTGCTCTGATTGGTCAGATGGCCCAGTCTGTTGTGATTGGTCTACTCTGCTCTGATTGGTCAGATGGCCCAGTCTGATGTGATTGGTCTACTCTGCTCTGATTGGTCAGATGACCCAGTCTGTTGTGATTGGTCTACTCTGCTCTGATTGGTCAGATGGCTCAGTCTGTTGTGATTGGTCTACTCTGCTCTGATTGGTCAGATGGCCCAGTCTGTTGTGATGGGTCTACTCCGCTCTGATTGGTCAGATGGCCCAGTCTGTTGTGATTGGTCTACTCTGCTCTGATTGGTCAGATGGCCCAGTCTGTTGTGATTGGTCTACTCTGCTCTGATTGGTCAGATGGCCCAGTCTGTTGTGATTGGTCTACTCTGCTCTGATTGGTCAGATGACCCAGTCTGTTGTGACTGGTCTACTCTGCTCTGATTGGTCAGATGGCCCAGTCTGATGTGATTGGTCTACTCTGCTCTGATTGGTCAGATGGCCCAGTCTGTTGTGATTGGTCTACTCCGCTTTGATTGGTCAGATGGCCCAGTCTGTTGTGATTGGTCTACTCCGCTCTGATTGGTCAGATGGCCCAGTCTGTTGTGATTGGTCTACTCCGCTCTGATTGGTCAGATGGCCCAATCTGTTGTGATTGGTCTACTCTGATTGGTCAGATGACCCAGTCTGTTGTGATTGGTCTACTCTGCTCTGATTGGCCAGATGACCAGTCTGTTGTGATTGGTCTTCTCTGCTCTGATTGGTCAGATGGCCCAGTCTGTTGTGATTGGTCTACTCTGCTCTGATTGGTCAGATGGCCCAGTCTGTTGTGATTGGTCTACTCTGCTCTAATAGGTCAGATGGCCCAGTCTGTTGTGATTGGTCTACTCTGCTCTGATTGGTCAGATGGCCCAGTCTGTTGTGATTGGTCTACTCTGCTCTGATTGGTCAGATGACCCAGTCTGTTGTGATTGGTCTACTCTGCTCTGATTGGTCAGATGGCCCAGTCTGTTGTGATTGGTCTACTCTTCTCTGATTGGTCAGATGGTCCAGTCTGTTGTGATTGGTCTACTCTCATTCAGCCATTACCATATCTGAATTTCAGCTCTTCCTCAGCACATGACACACAGTGATACGAACCGTAACGATGGCGTTGGTTTTACGGTATCAATTCGAGCAAGACTCCTTATCCTTCGGAAGTGCTTCAAAGTGGATTTGCTCTCACAGCGCAGAAAACAAGATCTTCTTGACATGTCAACAACACAAACCAAACTCTTTCAGTCTTCAGCTACAGCTACAGTGTTTGAGGGTCAGAGTAGATGTCGTGCAGCCAATAGACTGCATTATGCAAATTTCGTACAGACCTACAGGTTTGTGCAGGAAGTAAGACTGGAATTACTGACGACTTATTTCAGGCATTCCGAATGTATATTTTTTCTTTTGGGAGACAATAAAAAACAATATCTGCACTTCGATCTTTGAAACTTTGAAGACCTTTTACATTCCCAAACAGCAATATCACACACTGCATGGAAGGTAATAACAACATGCTTTGCATCAGACTGTATAAGGAGAATAAATGTTTAAATTAAGTGTTATTTTGTGTGCTTTAGATTAATTTAGTGAGAAAACATTCAAAGAGCATTCAAAAAGCGACATATTTTTGTTAACTGGAGGACCACAAATGTATGCAAGTGGTATTAGTATATTTTCTAATCTTTCTTTTATTCTACAGATTCATTTGAGCAAGCAACGCCAATCTTTCCCCCAACCACTGAACATCAATATTATATATGAAATTTAAAAGACAAATGTGCATTTATGATAATTAATCCAAAAATAATAAAAAGGCACTGTAAAGGTTATCTATACATCACATTAACTACAGCCTTCAAATGATATATCTATACGTAAGACGCAATATTTCAGTCACTGAAAATATTCACCTCTGCCATTGCTCTCAAATCTCAATAAAAAAATTGCACTCATCTTGGTGTGTTGCAGTCAATCATAAGACGCGGAAGAGCCCATGACATTTCACATTAATGATGTCAAAAATAGAGATCACCATTTACCAGATTTAGAATCTGGGGTCTTATGCAGGATGTCATATTCCTCCATATGCTGTACAACTCCAGTTGAGTTCCAATCGGGATTTGCCTCAACACAAGCGAACCTTAATAAAAGTAAAGATAATCTATTCATTTTAATCATCTGAAACCTCTATATCCACAATAAAAGCAAACATTAATAAATGCAAAATAAACACAAGTCTTCAAATCCAATTCGCCATTCCTTCTCCCAGTCCTGTAAGATGAAGAATTCATGGTGCATTTTTTGTAGTTTGACAGCCTTTATGAAAAAAAAAAAAAAAAAAAAAAAAAAAACTGTAGTATGTCATCTTTTCTGTTCCATTCTTTCCTTCATGAACAACAATTCTGGAAACAATTTAAAACAAGAACCACAACAGTTTCTGTGCAAATACACATTTTCTATGGGAATGTTCTTTAGATTGTCATTTTATATACTTTCTGACGTAATTTATGACTTTAAAAATGTCAGTAGTGGCACACTAAATAAAAAAATTAAAAACACACATGTATTGTCTTCATGTATAATATAAACACTCTGAAAACATAGAGAGATTTATCTAGGATTATAGGATTTTTAGAAAATATGTATTTATTAGATATACAAATACAGTATACATTTTATTTTATATTACAGATATTTTATTGGAAAAAAATATTTAATACAGTTAACATTGGCATAATTCTAGAATAAACTTCAAAATAATAGTTTGTACATTTTCTAATGCACATTAAATAAGCCTTATTTTTCTTTCCCCCATCAAAACAGAATGGGACGTCCCATGCAAAAGTTATCACATAAGTCTGGCTGATCTCTGTATACAGGTAAATAAGGTAAGCTTTAATAAAACATTTTGCATGGCAGGGGCCACACATGCCTGTTTCTTTATTGTATCAATTAATTGTCTTGATACCAGAGTCATCTACTTTTTCATGGCTTAGAGGTTTAGAAAGCAGTGTTGTTAATGTTAACAGTGTGGAAGGGTCATGCGGGTCCAAAGAGGCTGAGCTTTGCTAAAGACCCCATCATCTGGCCATTATTAAGTCACGGGTAATTTGTTGTGGTTGCTGACGCTATTATTTAACAGATACTGACTTTGTTTACTTGTTTGTAAGACTTTGTATATGCCAGAGCATCTTTATCATTCAACACACAAAATAATGTGTGTGTAAAACTGTACATTTACTATATATCATTGGTTATTATGTCAAACCCATTCCTAAAAAAATCCTACGTTAATCAACATTATTTCAAATTTGATGGACTCATGCCGAACGACGAGATTAATCATAACAGATTTGGATGTCTGGAATCAGTGCGAGACCCGCTTCACTTTAGGTAACACTAACAAAAGACTCAAAAAGTAATATTATAAAATGAATGGTTCTTTTTATTGGTGAAAGTAAAAAAAAGTTGGGGGGAAAAAGGAGAAAAGACTATATCTCATCAGGACCTGTCTGCACTGATAAGACTCTTCTGAAGGTCTGAGAAGGTAAGCTTGATGCTTTTCAAAATACTCATAATTACTTCCATACTCTCCTTGTTGTCTATATGCAACTCCAAGTAAATGGGCAAAGAGTTCAAGCTGAAGACGTCACGTGATGGAGATCCAGTGATTTTATCGGACTCAAATAAGACCACGCTCACTCTTGAACTGTAAAAAATCATTCTGTTAAATTTACGGTAAAAAAACTGGCAGCTGTGGTTACCAGAAATTTACCGTAAAAAATACGGTAGCAACATTTTAGATTTTACAGACTTAACTTTACAGTAATAAACCGTATTTCATTATCAGATATAATGTTAAATTACCAACCTATTGAAGTATTAATATCTGTTTTGTACCATTGTAATACACTGACAACCACCAATCACAGCAGTAATGAGGGTCACATGATCAATCAAAGCAGATCTTCTACAAGAAAGTTAATACTAATATATATGAAAAGTTATCTCAACAACATCAAATGTGAAGTGAATGTCACGCAGGGAATTGTGGGAATGTCAATTTACGGTTTTCACTGTAAAAAATACAGTAAATTATATAATGACTTGTTTGTTTTCACTTCCAAAAACTGTAAATTTAACGGTATTTTACAGTAAAAATTACATTAAATGTACCATTAGATCTATCACAGTTGTTTACCGTATATAAGGAAACTTTCTGTTAACCAATTAACAGTTTTTCACCATAGCATTTTTACAGTCTTTTACTGTTAAAATCACGATCATTTTACACGTTTGCAGACTTGAGGTGGATATGAACAAAACTTCTGGATCACAGAGATCAGAAGAGCCGTCTCAGCGCACACTGTTAAATTAATATTTCTTATAACATTATATTATAGGAATTATGTTAGTGAGAATTCAGACATACTACGCTTATCATAGTGGGTCCTATTTTAACGATCTGAAACGCAAGTATCAAGCGTGAAATGCAAGTAACTTTGTGGGCGGGTCTCGGGCGCTGTTGCTATTATACCGGCGGGATAAATGACTCTTGCGCCCGACGCAAATCTAAAATGGGTTGGTCTGAAGTAGCTTCATTACTCATAGGTGTGGTTTGGGCGTAACGTTAAATAAACCAATCAGAGCGACAAGAGCTCCCTTTAAGAGCAGGCACGCTTGTTCCATGGCGGTTTGCTATTATAACGACGGATTTGCCAGGCGCGCGCCAGGAGCGGTTCACAGCCGAGGAGACCGACGTTCTCGTCAGGGCCGTAAAACACAGAGAAGTGACATTGGGATGGAGAAACACACCCAAATTAGCTTCCGTTAAACAGGCGTATAAAAATTTGGATAAATATGTAAGCTAGATTTATGCCTATTTTTTCACATCTTCATGGACACAACAATAATTTCCCTCGTGTGGTAATATTTTTCCTTGTAATAATCTATGGTTTTCTAAAAATGAGAACTGCTGTGTCTGTGTGTAGATGAGATAAGCAAAGTGTATGCGCGTTGTGCACACGCTACATTGATTATGGCCAAGCATGCGCCCTTAAAATAGCATCTGAATAACATGCGCAACGCGTCACTGACTTTTGACTAGGTTTTTCCTGATCAGTGGTGGAATTGTTTTCTAAACCTGCAAAATAGCATCAAGGAACGTTTGCGCCGAAACACGCCTCCTCTTTGCGCTGAACCGCCCCGGGAGCGCAAATGCATTTCTTAATTTACCGACGTGCGTCTATGGAGGGAAAAGTCCGCTGTGCGTCGGGTGCAAAATAGGAATGATACATGCGTCGGTGTACAAACTCAATTGCGCTGGGTGCAAGATAGGGCCCATACTGTTTTTCACCTACTATATAGTAGGGAAGAATGCGATTCTAGATGCACCCATAGACTACTTTTAAGGCTCCACAGTCTTTATTCACTTTCATTATATGTAAAAGACCTGTCATCCAAATGTATTCTTTGGTGTTCCACAGAAAATAAAAGTGAAAGTCATTTGGAACGACATGAGTGCGAGTAGGCCTGAATGATGACAGGATTTGAGTTTTTGGTTGAATTATTCATTTAACGTTAATGCGTTATGATTTAGACTATAAATAGTCATGATGAAATGCCTCATTTGCCTCTTTGTTACTATGAATAGGCTTCATAAAATCGCAGTGTTTAACACTGTTCTCGACCACATTCTCACTCACCGATCACCTTAAGTAATTAAACAGATCATTTCATGGCATCAGTATTTTTCAAATCACTTTTTAAGACACACATTCATTTGAGTTTCTTTGAATAAATTGTCAGGACGTTTCATCTTTAGTAACTATTACTCTGGAAACTCTGGTTTTGGATATCTAAAACTGGCTGAAATAGCATCGGTCTCATAGGGATGAGGTATGCTTCTGGTTATACTAGAAGTGTTTATTTGCCGCTTTCAATCAGCCAGAACTCTGGCGTTGGGACAATGTCCAGGTGTCTGAACACTTCAGTTGTTTCAGAGCTGTTCCAGTGGCTCTGCTACCACAAACACTTCGCCTGCACCAAAACACAATGAAGAGAAAACTCGGGACACAGAATGTCACATCTTTTATTGATTAACCTTTCGTTCCATATTCGTTTTTTTGGGGGGGTGATGCTATGGCGTAAACACGTCTAGTTATTATGTTCCACCCCAAAATTCCTCCCAAAACACTTAAATAGCTACAAATGCCACCGGTGTACTTTCCTGAACACCTGTTTGTCGCTATCCTGATCCATGAGGTCATTGCTTGCATAAAGGTTGATTTAATCAAACATTCACTGTAAAAAACTAAAACAAAACCCTAAATCAAGTTCAATTGCTGATTTAAATTTGTAAGTTATTGCAACTGATTTAAAAAATATATTTTTAAAAACTTTTAAAAAATTAAGTTGAAAGTTGATGATGAGTTTTGATGCTATGACTTATTGATCATATTTAATTTTTTTTACAGTGTGTTAGATTTTTTTTTTTTATGTTGCAGATTTATGTAGCTAATTGAGAATAAATAATCACATATTTTTAAAGTTAATATTTTATCGCCATTCATTTTAATTATTTATCTTAAATAGTATATATATATATAATGTTAGAGGATTAATCGCGAATCAGCACTACTGTATTTATGGATCATCCTACACTTTGGAGACAGAAATTATTTTTATTATTGTTGTTTTTTAAAATCACATAACATCTTCTAGAACCGTTATACACTACTTGAAATGTTGCACAAAACAAAACGGTACAAATGCTCTAAAGTCAAGCAGTTTTGGCCAGTGCCACCTTATTTAGTTTCCATATGCCAACATGAATAGTCTTTTCCTTTGCATCAGGCTATCAATGTACATTTCCCCCGGCGATAGAGACAGGAAAAAAAAAAAACATAAGGCTGTTTTTCATTCATGTGAGGATGTGACTTCAGACTCCGGCCCATAGGACGACATGTTGAGCCACTTACCCCCGAAAACATCAAATGGAGGAGCATCGTTGGTGGCGAGCCTGAAGTTAACACTGATAGGAAAATTAGCACTGATTCAAGAGTTTCCATTGCTCACCGAGAGCGTGAATGAGTAAATCATTCAAATTCACTTTCACGGTTCGGGAGAGAAATGAGAGTATTAGCGTTAACACGGAGACCAGCAAAGCCAGGAGCAGGTTACTTCGTCCATCATGTTTACCTTGTTAGGTAGCTGTTTGATCCAAGAACCTCATCAGAGCAAAGAGCCTTTGACTATCTTCTAGATCTTCATGCATTACCAGGCCTTGTAATTTGTTCCATACCCCCCTCTAAACAGGCTTTCGTCAGCTTACAATCTGCCTTCACTTAAAGCCCAGGTAGGCGCCCTGTCGTGCCACCTTCTTTGGATTACTCATGTCATATCTAGATGGTTCTCGCCAGTTTTCAGATGTATTGTACTTTCTTTTTTTCATCAAACGTGCACAATACGCTTATTGTCATCGGAATGTTCTCATGTTTCCCAAGAACTCGGATTTGAAACCATATTTCACATCAGAGTATGTCGTCATGAATACACTTGTCTTAATCGACACCTGATTTTCTGGAAAGTTAAACCGGCGGTTTTGCTTCAGGACCCAAAATTTAGCGACCCCAAAAATGTTATAATGAAAAAACAAACACTGAAATCTAAAATGTCTCCCACCAAAAAAGACATGCGACCCATTTTTTTTTTTTTTTTTTGGGGGGGGGGGGGGGGAACCACTGATTTGAAGCATATGACAGTCTCCTCTTGTGCTATTTAAGGGGTACCCTCGGTTTTTATTGCCTCCCTTCCAACCAAACCTGTGAAACGGAGGCCCCCAAATGTACTTCCACTAGGAGAGATTTTATGAAAAACACTTGTGGAAATATCCTGCCGCATTTCGAAAAATGTTGGCCCTTAAACGCATGGTCTTGTTCTGATAATCCTTAATTATTTATTTAATCATTTATTTCGCCTTTCTTTTGGGGGGTGGAAAGAGGAAAGTACAAGGAGTGGAGAAGCACACATATTTAACGTTAGCATTCTTTCCTAGTTGTATTACTGGACTCTCATTTTAGATTCTAATTGTGCACAAATGTGGGTTTACACTTTTGCACAATGGTTCTAAGTGCTAATATTTATGTATTATTGTCTGTGAACCGAATTTTGGAAATCTCTCTTTTGTAAACTTGCTTTTTTATTAGAAATGGCATACGGAAACCATTTTACTTCCAAATTGTAATATTTCTCAGTGAAACAGGATAATCAATAAGAATAAATGAGAACTTGATTTTAAGTGGTCTCTGTATGAAAGGTATAGCGGAGGATTTTCCCGAATTTTAGGAAAGAACCGCCCTCTCCACTTTTTGAAAAAATGCACATGCGCAACACTCTACCTGCTCCCGAGAGGGAACGCCTATTAAACGCTAGCATCGCTAATCATAGCTTACATTAACTTTTACTAGCAGTGATTTTAAATGGATTTCACCAAATAGCATGCCAAACGTTACCTGTCGAGTAGAAACTTTGCGACTGAGGCATCAGTGGGAAGCCCAACCTGTGCTTTTAGCACACGCCAGTGTGTGAAATATTCTCCCAAAAACACTGGTCTTGTTTCTTTCTTCAGAGGCCTTTCTCTTCTTGTCATACAATTCGAAAACACTTCTCTTGCGACCCTCAGACATTTTGAAAAAACCCGGTGAGAACGGCAAGCTTCAATGAATGGCTGAAACCATAGCTCACCACACATATACACCTGAAAGTGCGCATGCGCAGAAAGGACGAGCACGTACGACGGCCTTACGTAAACATATCACCAGAATGATTGACACTTAGGTGGACCAATAGTATAGGCTACCCACCCGGAAAAAGAAAATCCTCCGCTATATCTTGAAAATTGTCGATGATTTAAACTCTTTCCCCGCAATTTTCTGGCAATCCGTGTTTTCACTGTTATATGGTAGGGGGCGCTACTACACATCTACAAAGAATCTCCCGATCGAAACACAGGTGAAGAAGAAGCAGAAACAACTAATAGAAGAACTGCCAACCTGATCTCACTGCAATTTGTACGTATTTTACGAGGTGGCTAATTCGTACAAATTCATATGACCTCACTCGTACGATTTTTGCTAAATCGTACATATTTTACGAGTTGGCCAATTCGTATGAATTCGTACGAATGACCTACCCCTGACCCCGCCCCTAAACCTACCCATTCACTGGGGCTTAGACAAATCGTACAAATTCACTCGTACGAATTCGTACAAATTAGCCAGCTTGTACTCACTCATACGAATTGGTCATGAGATAGGTTGGATGCCATTTCCAATACCGTTTTATAGCGAAAGAGTTAAGCAGTGGATAAATAAGTATAATGTTGTAGGGTAAATGTTCCTCTAATTGAAGAATCATGTATACTGTATATATTGTAAATCTGGGGTCAGTGGTTCACCCTTGGAAAAACTCAATGGAAATTACATTGAATCTATTCAGTTTTGATATGAGAAGATAAAACCTTTGGTTATAAAAGGCAACTATAAAATATGTCAGAATCATAATTATTATACATGGAAAAAGAGGGTTGCTTGGAAAAATGAACATTTTAGGAAAACCCCAAACAACCAATAAACAAAGTGCAAGAGGACAATGACCTGGATCAACACATGCAAGCTATTATTTTTCTGTCTTGTTTTTGCAATGCAAACATAGTTGAACATGTTTCTTTTTACTGTCTGCCATGAGTAATTCAGCATGAGAGGTGAAGGAAAGAACAATGTTTTGTATGTGGAAGGGACAAAAATCTCTCAGGTTTCATTACTAAATATCTTCGTTTGTGTTTCGAAGATGACGAAGGACGACATGAGTAAATGAAGATGATCATTTTTGGCTGAATCATTCCTTTAATGCTTTGTCACCAATGGCGATCAGTTCATATTTAGTCTTTGCCCAGTGTTGAGAAGCTGTTGTTTCTGTGATGCTCTTACAGTGTCAGTGGAGGCCCTAAAGCTGTTGCTGATTCAGAAGCTAAAAGGAAATGATATCTATGCCAAATGATATCTGAGTCACTCAGCAAAGAAACTATATACGTGATACGTATGCAACCTAGTTTTCACCACAGAATAAAATATATAAAAAAAAAGGTAATTGCGACTATTTATCTTACAATAATGATTTTTATTCTCACTATTGCAAGTATAAATCTCTTTACAACTCACATTTGCAACTATATCTCACTTTTTCGATGTAAGTACATTTGTAAGTATATTGTAAGTACACATACTGTAAAATAAAGTGTAACCAATATTCTTTGTTAGTCACATGGCCACTTAGTAATTGTGAATGAGTGTGCGCCATATTTACAAATGATTGGAATTCATTAACATTCACATTTTGACTATCAAATCTTTACAAAGCATTTGTGAAAGTTTTCAGGAAGGTCCATTTTATGCGCATATTAGTCCGAATTAACTCATATTTATGAAAGTTTCATGAATGAGGCCCACTAATTCTCAAAAACTCAAATTTGCATGTATCTTTATGCTAATACCGCAAGAAATAGAAACAAAATTCTCACCCATGGACTCACTTTGGGCGCGACCAGATTTTGTATCATCAAAACAAACTCCTTTTAAGACTTTTTTTGGATGTTCACCAAATTTGGCCACCAAATTAGATCATCAGGATATGGTATGTGTCATTGCACATTCCTGAAGGAGTAAAAAAAAATTGATTAGTCTCATTTGTGTACTTTTTACCTATCAATACCGACTCTTACAGACTATTTGATTGCCTGACCAAAGGGAGAAAATTTGACACTTCCATTTGATGTTGCACATGGAAATGACTAGAAATTATGCACTTCATCTTTAACTACAAAAGGGTTAAAATAATAAGATATTAAGTGGCTTATTGTACATTTTGAGGATAATTTAATAGATTTTGAGCATATTATTTAGCATAAAGTAACAAAACCTTGTCTTGCAAAGAATTAGACGGTATTACCCAGCTGTTTTACATTCACATGAATTATTAGCTACTAACCTCACCAACTGAGATTTTCATTTGTTATAGTCGTGATAAAGTCAGAAATGCATAGCAGTGTGAGTCCACTGAGCCAAAGGCCTATGTATAGTGGTTCGGCCTAATTAATATACCAAATTATTTGAATTGAATCTGTCACATAGCCTTTTAATGCAGAATTAAAGTTAATTATGTCCTCTTTTTAAATGCTTCTTTGGGGTGCAGTTGATCCTTAAAGAATTAAAACCATGTACCTGTAAAAAATAGTACGTTTCAGGGCATGGTTTTAACAATGAACTGGCACAAGACGCAGCTCCACATGAAAAGGGGAGTCCTCCGCAAGTTTCCAGCTCTGTGTGATTTTCCATCGGCGTTTCTCAAGGGCAGCTGTTTATGATGGTGTTTCCCAGTTATCCTGGAGTGCTGCCCGAACACTTGTTTTGTTTTGTTTCTTTGCTCGATGCTGGAAAGAAACCTTGTTGATGCGTCGTCTCGCTAAAGCACTCCCAGATGGAATGCAACTTTTATGAATATACTTTCCTCATTATTTCGAGCTTTACTTGTTTGGCATTGCGGCCATTGTTCTGTTCTTACGAGTGAAGAAAAAATTATTTATTGTTTTAAGATGTGGGAAAATGAACAACTTAGTACAGTTGGTTAGACCTATTTTTTATTAGAAGTTAATGACTGGACACACAGCAATGGTGTGTTATATGCAGATAGATACTGTCGATGTACACTCACCTAAAGGATTATTAGGAACACCTGTTCAATTTCTCATTAATGCAATTATCTAATCAACCAATCACTTGGCAGTTGCTTCAATGCATTTAGGGGTGTGGTCCTGGTCAAGACAATCTCCTGAACTCCAAACTGAATGTCAGAATGGGAAAGAAAGGTGATAAGCAATTTTGAGCGTGGCATGGTTGTTGGTGCCAGACGGGCCGGTCTGAGTATTTCACAATCTGCTCAGTTACTGGGATTTTCATGCACAACCATTTCTAGGGTTTACAAAGAATGGTGTGAAAAGGGAAAAACATCCAGTATGCGGCAGTCCTGTGGGCGAAAATGCCTTGTTGATGCTAGAGGTCAGAGGAGAATGGGCCGACTGATTCAAGCTGATAGAAGAGCAACTTTGACTGAAATAACCACTCGTTACAACCGAGGTATGCAGCAAAGCATTTGTGAAGCCACAACACGCACAATTGAGGTGGATGGGCTACAACAGCAGAAGACCCCACCGGGTACCACTCATCTCCACTACAAATAGGAAAAAGAGGCTACAATTTGCACGAGCTCACCAAAATTGGACAGTTGAAGACTGGAAAAATGTTGCCTGGTCTGATGAGTCTCGATTTCTGTTGAGACATTCAGATGGTAGAGTCAGAATGTGGTGTAAACAGAATGAGAACATGGATCCAACATGCCTTGTTACCACTGTGCAGGCTGGTGGTGGTGGTGTAATGGTGTGGGGGATGTTTTCTTGGCACACTTTAGGCCCCTTAGTGCCAATTGGCCATCGTTTAAATGCCACGGCCTACCTGAGCATTGTTTCTGACCATGTCCATCCCTTTATGACCACCGTGTACACATCCTCTGATTGCTACTTCCAGCAGGATAATGCACCATGTCACAAAGCTCGAATCATTTCAAATTGGTTTCTTGAACATGACAATGAGTTCACTGTACTAAAATGGCCCCCACAGTCACCAGATCTCAACCCAATAAAGCATCTTTGGGATGTGGTGGAACGGGAGCTTCGTGCCCTGGATGTGCATCCCACAAATCTCCATCAACTGCAAGATGTTATCCTATCAATATGGGCCAACATTTCTAAATAATGTTTTCAGCACCTTGTTGAATCAATGCCACGTAGAATTAAGGCAGTTCTGAAGGCGAAAGGGGGTCAAACACAGTATTAGTATGGTGTTCCTAATAATCCTTTAGGTGAGTGTATATTGTATATGTATAATCGTCTTAAAGTCAACTTGTTTGTGTTGACTTTCCTATTTACCGTCTTAAAGTCAACACAAAAATCTAAATCGAATTTTAAAAAAATTTGTAATTTTCAAATCAGATGTATTTAAGTGCTCATGATTTTAAAGGCGAGGTCACGTTACTGTTGTTTGGCGAATTTTTATTGGAAATATTTAGAATTCTCAACAGGAATCGACGCGAGTGGGAATTTTGCATGAAGGGCGAAATATTTCCCACCACAGATTTTGCATCCATTTGAGTTGGTCATTGTGTTGACCCGCCGAAAGCTGCTTGGTGTGAAAGTGTGTGAGCTGTGCGTCATACATCGCTACACTAGTTGGCGCTGTTCGGCACATTTTAGTGGGCGCAAGCCAGTATTTTCGACAGGAAGGTATGGGGAACATTTACCACATGAATCCACTTGATTGGGAATTTCTCGAGAGGGTGAACGATTTCCCCTCGCAGATTTCGCTTCAGGTTCGGTTGGTCATGGGAATTCGCCATGTTGATGCTTGGTGTGAAAGTGACTTCAGTCTGAGCTGTGCTTCATACACTGTCAGAAATAGGGGTACAGTTGGAGTCATTTCTGTCCTCCAAGGTACAATCTACACTAACGTACCCCAAAGGGCTTATTATTGGACCTCAAGGTACATATATGTACCTTTTTGAGGGTCAAAATGGTACATATATGTTCCCAAGCATTAAAAGGCTTATGGCCAAGGGTACAAAAGGGTACAGCCCCAGTGACAAGCCATTGTACCCCTAAAGGTACAATTATGTACTTTAGTTTCTGAGAGTGTACATCACTACACTGTCGATACAGACAATAGACCTTTTTTGGCCCACAAAAAAATCGAAAATGTGAATACACCGAATAATGAACTGGCACTAAAGTAACTCCACTTAAATTAAGGAAAGCCCTCCACAAAACTAGGTGTTATAAACATGTAATTAACATGTTACAAATGTGTAATAATAAAGATCACCAGCAACAAAAGCGATTTCACATGAAATCAGTGCGTATGTGCTGTGTTATGAATTGTGCTCTTATCAACACAATTTCATGGCAATTCATAACTATTTTAAAGTTTGGCGGATTGGTGTCTAATTCGCATGAATTCGTATGATCTCGGTAACACTTTACAACAACGTTCATTAGTTAACATTAGTTAACTACATTATTTAACAATGAACTGCACTTATACAGCATTTATTCATCTTTGTTGATGTTAATTTCAACATTAACTAATACTTTATTAAAATCTTGTTAGCATTAGTTAATGCACTGTGAACAAACATGAACAAACAATGAACAGCTGTATTTTTATTAACTACTGTTAACAAAGATGAACAAATACAGTAACATATGCATTGCTCATGGTTAATTCATGTTAATTAATACATTAACTAATGTTAACCAATGAACCTTATTGTAAAGTGTTACCGTTTCTTTCTTTCTAAAAAACGCACTTTTTGTACAAATTCATACGTAATCTGTCACGTTTTCTCTTGATATCGGGTTGATTCTGTCGCATTTCCACATATGTGCGTAGTAGAGTATGTTTCAGGCCTTGCACAAGTGAAGTTAAACGTTTGCCCTTTTGAAGTCTGGCCGAGCAGGGACGGCGCGTCGTGGACGTGGAGCTCGGACACATGTAAACAGGTGATTAGCATCGCGGGAAACAAACAGAGATGGACTTGATGTGTGGATGCTGATCGGAAGATTGCTGGCATGTGGGGCCGATTGGTGAACAATAGGCAGAGTTGGGCTGTGAAGTAGATGATTGCTGACAGATGGAGCCCGAGCAGGAGAAGAAAGCAATCAGGTGGAAGCAGTGATATGGTAGCCATCAGGCGGATGTGAGAGAGGCATGATGTCAGGATGAGTCAGCGCCCCCCCCAGACAGACTGATGTCAGCGCTCCTTCCATGGGGGGGGGGTTGTTTGCCACGACCTCAAACAGCTCCCGACCGGTTTACCGATGACAACAACTGGTGCACAGAACTAACCACACGCTGCCAATTAGCACCCAAACACCAGCAGTGCAGTGACTAACACGACTAAATTTGAGTGTGTTGAAAGTTATAATGTTATTCTATGTGTTAGCTTGTTGGCTATATGTGACTAGCAGTAAGCTAGATCAACATTAGAATAACATACTGATCATATTTTATCATTTCATCATGTTGAGCGATATAACATTGATTTGTTTTATGTACATTTGCTCACCTGTCTAATAAAGGGCATGCAAGAGTGGCGTCTCTGTTAAGTCGAAGTTAGTCGCGGACGCTAGCTCTCGGCATCTCGTAAACGCCACGCTGATATTGATCCTCGTTTTAGTTCTCCTTTTGTCCCAAAGTCTGCTTGCCATGGTCCATAATGTTTGAACGAAACAACAACAGCGTGAGCGTGCCGCTAGACATAACGCAGTTGTCCACGTCTGTCGCCATGGTTACTATGGCAGTACGAGCGGAAACCAGGGATAACGCGGATATTACGTCATTGACAGGCGACAAGTGAACAGGGACGGGCACTCTGTAAAATTGTGAATTTCTCTGAATTTCGAAACATTTAGGATAATGGAATTACACAAATGAAAGAATTACACAAATGAAAGAAATATATAACACTGTGCAAGTGGTTTTTGGATATTTTGATACAAATGTTTTACATATTGTACCTTTAATAAGATCCCATTAGTTAATGTTAATGTGTCACCTACCAATTAGCAATTCATTTGTTACAGAATTTATTCATTGTAGTTACTAATAATTCAACTGTTCATTGTTAGTGCATGATAGCACAGGTCCATAAAATAAATTAAACAGATACAACTTTTTATTATAGTAATGTATTTGTAAATGTTGAAATTAACATTAGGACTAATAAATGCTTTAGAATAATTTTTCATTTTTAATGTTAATTAATTAATGTCTAATTATTGTTACCTCTTATTTTTCACTGTATTACATAAAATACTTGACATAATATTATCTTTAAAAAAAAAAGATAAATCAGCATAAATTAACTAATCCTACAAATACTACTATATATATTTCACAATTTGTATTATTATGAAAGTCACAATGTCAAAAAATAAATATATAAAACCTTTATTGATTAACATACAATAGTGTACATTATACATGAATACACATTAATATTAATATGGCAAAATATACATTTCTAATTTTATTATCAAATGGATTAGAACCGAGACATGTTCTTAACAGATTTAGAGATTTTATATTTAATATATTAAAAATATTATATTTCTATTCACATTACATTTTATTTAAATTACTTATTTTATTTAATTACTTTAAATTATTAAAATTTTCTGCATAACAATAAAATGTGTTTATTTGACCTGAAAATAATGTCAATGCAATTAATGTCCTACATTATTTTTTTTATTTTTTTTTACTTTCTTTTGAAATTGAACTTTTCGGTTTTGCAAATTCCTTTGAAGTTTTTCAACAGTTTAAAGTTTTTCAACCATTTATTCCTCGTGTCAAGAAATTATCAAGCCCTACTGATACATTTACTTTGCCACACGTCTTCATCAGATCAAATCGCTCTAAAATGAAGCTTCAGCGTGGCCCGACCGAACACCTGGGATGTCACTGAACAGGGTCACGGCGAGCACTTCATCAGGACAGCTGTAATGATTTTACCACTTTGCTTTATTCCGGCAGTAACCATAACAGAGGCGGGAGCCATACAGCGGGCATTGGCTGTACAGTTACCAGGACAGGCCAGAGACCTCCCATCATTAAGGACCCGACATCGATCTTGTGTATTTAGACAGGGCCACCTAGATTTGGGCAAAGTTTTTGGTCAACATCCACAAAATGGTCACCATCCACTTTAAAATTGAAGATTGAACCTCCTTTGAATTTCTGTACAGTAGCAGTAGTAAAAAAAAAAAATGATACATGTCATGGGAAAATGGCTTCATTCTTGTGGGCATATGGTACTTTATTTAAGATGTTCAGCTAATTTTTATGAGCTATTCTGAGTTTCCTTCTGCCCGAGGTTATGATTAATTGGGTCAATGTCAAGTGGTGGGATGACGGTTTTAATATTACAAATGTTAATTCAGATTAATGCATGACGTTTTTAATATTACAAATGTTCATTCAGATTAATGCAAGTGCAAGATGTTGCAGCTGTCATTAGAGATTTTCCACTGAGGACTGAGTTTTTTGTCAGTTTCGTAGACCAACCAAGAAAAAAAAAGAAAATTCCTCAGTCTGTAACTGAGCAACATAAAGGAAACAGGCAAAGCTCATTAGCAAAAACAGGCAGACAGCTATATAACATTACTCCCTCTAAGTCCATGTTTCATTCGTCAGTCTCCCGGTTTGGTTTGAAAAAGACGGCAGAATTATTTTCAATCTAACATTAATGATGTGCTTCTAAAAATGGCAGTCAAATTCATTTTTTAAAAAGTTGGAAAGGCAAATAAATGTGACTTCAGTCAGAGTCAAATGCATTAAAAGACAAGCAACGTTCAGAAGAATTTGGAGTGAATAAATGGATTCATTTGTGGTATAATGCTGATCATTTGAATGACTGTCCCTCGTTTTTTTTTTGGCAATTCCATTGGCTAAATTCATGAGTACACTATACGATGCCTGATTGGATGCCCCATTGCATTACCAGGTTTAAATTTTAATCATGAAAATGTTATAATGCATTTTAAAATGAGTATCTTTTAAATTGCATATCACATTATGTTACTGAATGTAAAAATTATCAACTTCATAATCCCATTTGACTGGAGGCAGACAGTAGCCGCCTTTCCATTACCCTTCAAATTGCGCAAATTGAAATTGCGAATTGAAAATACGCCCGATGGAAACACGTCAATTTCGCAAAAACTCCCATTTATCGCAAAAAAAGTTTTTCCGCTCGCATGAGGAGGTTTCTCAGGCAATTTGAAAAAGAAATATTTTGCAAAACTGCAATGGAAACAGTTTTTGGGCATTTACGGGTCACCTGACGTAGATGACGCGGTGTGTTTGGACAGAATACGAGACAGAGTTCTTTATTAAATTCATAAAAGACAGAAGAATTACAGGAATAATGGATTCTAAACCTCAAACAAATGCCACAATCAAGACCTCGAAGCAGATATGAGGGAGAAACACCCAGAAACACCTCATATGTGCCGCTCACAAGTATAAGGGTCTTTCCTTGCCATTAATGATTGGATTACACACGTCTCCTTCGATTAATAATAATGTCCAGTGCGGTGGCTGAGATATACATAAACCTACCAACGTCCGTTGCTATTTTTGGAATGCATTATCGCGAGAGGAAAAAATGAAGTTTTAGTCGCATAACATCGGTTAATGGAAGCGCTGTCATTTCGTAATCGTTTTTTGTCGACATTTAGAAAAAAATCGCTAGAGTTTTGCGCAAATCTGTAATGGAAACGCGCCTAGTGTGTTGCTTTAGGGGGATACAGATCTGATGCTGGGTCGGTTTCTACTGGCATCCCCCAGGGCTCAATTTTAGGACCCTTACTTTTTAGTCTTCATTTATTCCCGCTTGGTCAACTCTTAAGAATTTTAGGTAGCTAGTATCACTTTTATGCCGCTCACACACAAATCTATATTCACTGTAAACATGGTCAGTGTGTGGCTGTCTCATTGCTCACTAAATGTTTTCTGTGTTTAAACGGTGATAAGACTGAAGTCATGCTTTTTGGTTCTCCTCATCAGCTCAGTAGAGCAAGCCAAAGACCTTTTATCATTGATGGTTCTGTACTTGGGTTTCAGAAGAAATTAAGGAATCTAGGAGTGATCTTAGATTCCTCATTGACATTTGACAACAAAATGTTGATAAGATTTTTTTTGCGGAGTGATTTGCTCGCAGCAGCTGAGAAGCCCCGTGGTGAGGAGCAGAGAGTTCGCTTAGAGTTGGAGTAAATCACTCTGCAGAAGTAGCAGTGCTTCACCTTCTGAGAATATAGTTCCCAGTATGTATACGGTTAGAAGATGGCTGTGTCTCATGTGACCTTGTTATTTGTACATGCTGTGACTATACAAATCACAACATGTAAATAGGAAAATGTTGGCGTTATTTTGTCACTTATTGGGAGCAGTATGCTAGCTGGAGCCGTTTACCTCCAGTCTTTGTGCTAAGCTAGGCTAGCGGTGGGTGCGTCAGACAGAGTTACGGCACACACGGAGATGAGAAGGGTATTTGTGGACTTATCTAACTCTGGGGGATACGGTGAAGAAGCTAAAGTCCCAAAAAGTCGGCGTGTTCCTTTAACACCAAAGTCCCTTTCAGGCAAGTCATTACACTAGGCGGCCATCTTTGAAACGCCTCACGAGCAGCTGTTCACCAAGCTTTCAATTAAATTGTATATTTGAAATCAACAATAAAATCTGATAAAAACTGTCAATTTTGTTTCTAAATGATCATGACAAAAGAAACCCTGCATTGTTCAGTTATGTAGCCCCACCCGTTTTCATTGTGTTGTCTTTTGGTTTGTATTTTCACAGCATGGAATATTTCCAGTCTAAAGACATTTGTTATGAAATCTGCTTCAAACATTACAATGCTCATGATAACTTTCGTTAACGCTACAATAAGTAAATCCACGTCACCAGCTGAATACTCTTCGACAGTGATGCCATAGAAATATACAGTTCTACCGCAAAAACACAAAGTTGTAAAGATGGCTGTGTGCTTGTTTCTCTTGACCATGAGGTCTACAATGACTTTACCAATCAGCGATTGGCTCTTTTATTTAGAAGGCGGGACTTAATCTCCCATATTGCTGGTTGCACATTCTCCCCTTCATAGTAACCATCTTTGTACATCTAAAGTCTTTGTTTATCACCAAAGCTCTGTCCATTTTGTTGTAGATCATTTAACCGTCATGCTGCCTCAGAAATCTCTCTGAAATCAAGGATTCTGCAGGGGTTAAAGGGTCTTGCATTCAGGGTTAACAAGGCCATATGCTACATGCTGCAGTAAAAGTAATGGGCTAGTACGCTATTTTCTGTGGTAATCGACATTATGCTACAAATGCTCTCGATAGAGTTTAACTACTATTAAATCTAAAAACATTTGGTTGATAACCTCCCTATTGCATCTACTTTGGTGGTTTGCAGCCTTACAATTAATATGATTTAAGTGTTAAGATATAATAAACAACAAGCAGACAAAGCAGAGTAAGTCAATAAAGACAATACGGCCTGGTAGCTTGGATAACCCAGGTTTGCGTACCTTTAATCTGAGTATTTTAAGCCAATGAGCTCTTAGCGGTCGGTGCGCCACAGCTTCTGATCTTAAAAGGAAAGGAAATGTTAACCCAGACATTTCTAGACAAGAAAAAATACAGGCCTTTCCAAATGTTTACATCTTATTTCTCATGTAGTAAGGAGCAGAAAAGGTGGAAAAACTGTCTAATATTTCAATGAAGTTGAAATCAGCTGGGTTTATTTTGAAGCAGTCCACTATTTTGGTAGCAATTTGCGCCGTTCGTTTCATAATGTTAGTTTTGGAGGGCTCGTTTGTGAGAGCGCAGAGCTCTGCTAGATTAGCCATCTGCGCAGTGTAAACACAGACCTCTTCTGTTGTAAGAAAAGAACTACAGCAATGAGGTCGACGCTATCGCACTCACAACAAGCTAAATATTGCGCCGCTTAAGGGGGTTCATTCATGTAAAAAATACGGCTATGATGAGACCAGTGACTCAGAATGTTTGCATCACAAAGATAAAGGTCACACCTTTGAATGATGTTGTGTTTGCTTTAAAAGCCAGCCGTAATAGTGATGTTGTGGGAGTTAGCACATGGCTTGGGTGTGTGCTCGTTGAGAAAACCTGTGAGGGGTTTTTCCCCCTCAGAACATGCTGCGTTTATTGACGCAACTTTTTAGGTGGTCCGGTGGAAAGTGGAGAGCCTCTGCACGCTTGGGGTCTGCACAATGTTGTACTTTTTCCCCACTGCTAAAGGCTAATGTTATTTCTCTCTCTCTCTCTCTCTCTCTGCTGCCTGTTGCGTAGGTTTCATAAATTCAGACATCAAAGACAGATCAACCCTAATTTTCAAGATTCGCTAGTTTTGATTGAGGACTAACATTAATATTTGAAGATATGTATTTACTGCTACACTAAATACCTGATTTAAACGGCATATACTTGAACTAATACAAATGGAGTCTGGTATTTTTTTTACTATAGTTACTATAGTTATCATTGGTGCACTATCATCAACTGCGTGTTTGCCGTCGCCACGGTGATCTACCTGGCCAAGAACTTTTTTCTTTTGTGAAAAGGTATTCTATGATTTGACAAAATATCACAGTCAAACAATATTTTAAATTATTTATGAAATGAATAGTTCTTGCAAAAATTCATCTTACAATTTTACGGCAAAAATATAATTTTGGATGCAATATTACTGTTAAAATGTAAGAGTAAAAAAAAAAAAAAGTCTTCATAGAATTCATATTATTATTGTCATGGTTATGCTGCTTATAAAGGCATGAAAGCTAAGATGAAAGGTTCACATAGTATTTAATAGTATCCACCGGGTAATCCAAATGAAGAAGAGGGAGCAAAACACAACCATTCACGAATTAATGAGACAGGACAAAGCTGAACTGAAAACACAGACAAACTAACACAGCTGACAGTGATAACAAATCAAATTAGAAACCATGACGACAAACTAGTGGCGGGAAATAGTGCAACTGAGGGCCTGTTTACAAGAAAAGGTTTTCAACTAGGGTTTTGAAGGGTTTTTGAAAAACCCTTATGATGCCTATAAATTCGAGGACCGTGACGTTGCCCGGCATGGCGCAGCCGGGGCCCCACCCTGGAGCCAGGGCCGGGGTTGGGGCTCGTATGCGAGCGCCTGGTGGTCGGGCCTCTCCCCATGGGGTCCGGCCAGGCTCAGCCCGAAGGAGTGACGTAGGGCCACCCTCCCGTGGACCCACCACCTGCAGGAGGGACCGTAAGGGGCCGGTGCTAAGTGGATCGGGCGGCAGTCGAAGGCGGGGGCCTAGACAACCCGATCCCTGGACGCGGAATCTAGCTCTAGGGACATGGAACGTTACCTTTCTGGCGGGGAAGGAGCCTGAGATTGTGCGTGAGGTTCAGAGATTCCGACTAGAGATAGTTGGGATCACCTCTACGCACGGCTTGGGCTCTGGAACCACACTCCGAGAGAGAGGATGGACTCTTCACCACTCTGGAGTTGCCCATGGTGAGAGGCGGCGGGCTGGTGTGGGTTTGCTTATAGCCCCCCAGCTCAGCCGCCATGTGTTGGAGTTCACCCCGGTGAACGAGAGGGTCGCTTCCCTGCGCCTTTGGGTCGGGGATAGGTCTCACTCTGTTGTTTGTGCCTACGGGCCAAACGGCAGTGCAGGATATCCGGCCTTCTTGGAGTCTCTGGGAGGGGTGCTGGAAAGTGCTCCGACTGGGGACTCCGTCGTTCTACTGGGGGACTTCAACGCCCACGTGGGCAGCGACAGTGACACCTGGAGGGGCGTGATTGGGAGGAACGGCCCCCCTGATCTGAACCCGAGTGGTGTTCTGTTATTGGACTTCTGTGCTAGTTACAGCTTGTCCATAACAAACACCATGTTCAAGCATAAGGGTGTCCATCAGTGCACATGGCACCAGGACACCCTAGGCCGGAGGTCGATGATCGACTTTGTGGTTGTTTCATCTGACCTCCGGCCGCATGTCTTGGACACTCGGGTGAAGAGAGGGGCGGAGCTGTCAACTGATCACCACCTGGTGGTGAGTTGGATCCGATGGCGGGGGAGGAAGCTGCACAGACTCGGCAGACCCAAACGTACTGTGAGGGTCTGTTGGGAACGTTTGGCCGAATCCCCTGTCAGAGAGATCTTCAACTCCCACCTCCGACAGAGCTTCGACCAGATCCCGAGGGAGTCTGGAGATATTGAGTCCGAGTGGACCATGTTCTCCACCTCCATTGTCAACGCGGCCACTCGGAGCTGTGGCCGTAAGGTCTCCGGTGCCTGTCGAGGCGGCAATCCCCGAACCCGGTGGTGGACACCGGAAGTAAGGGATGCCGTCAAGCTGAAGGAGGAGTCCTATCGGGCCTGGCTGGCTTGTGGGACTCCTGAGGCAGCTGACGGGTACCGACGGGCCAAGCGGACTGCAGCCTGGGTGGTTGGGGAGGCAAAAACTCGGGCCTGGGAGGAGTTCGGTGAGGCCATGGAGAAGGACTATCGGTCGGCCTCGAAAAGATTCTGGCAAATTGTCCGGCAACTCAGGAGGGGGAAGCAGTGCCCTACCAACGCTGTTTACAGTGGAGGTGGGCAGCTGTTGACCTCGACTGGGGATATCACCGGACGGTGGAAGGAATACTTCGAGGATCTCCTCAATCCCGCCGTCACGTCTTCCATTGAGGAAGCAGAGGCTGAGGGCTCGGAGGCGGACTCGTCCATCACCCAAGCTGAAGTCACCGAGGTAGTCAAGAAACTCCTCGGTGGCAAGGCACCGGGGGTGGATGAGATCCGCCCTGAGTACCTCAAGTCTCTGGATGTTGTGGGGCTGTCTTGGCTGACACGCCTCTGCAGCATCGCGTGGCGGTCGGGGACAGTGCCTTTGGACTGGCAGACCGGGGTGGTGGTCCCTCTTTTTAAGAAGGGGGACCGGAGGGTGTGCTCCAACTATAGGGGGATCACACTTCTCAGCCTCCCCGGGAAAGTCTATTCCAGGGTACTGGAGAGGAGAATCCGGCCGATAGTAGAACCTCGGATTCAGGAGGAACAGTGTGGTTTTCGTCCCGGTCGTGGAACACTGGACCAGCTCTATACCCTCTACAGGGTGCTGGAGGGTTCATGGGAGTTTGCCCAACCAATCCACATGTGCTTTGTGGATTTGGAGAAGGCATTCGACTGTGTGTGAAGCGGCTGGGATGAGAATCAGCACCTCCAAATCCGAGGCCATGGTTCTCAGTCGGAAAAGGGTGGTTTGCCCGCTTCAGGTTGGTGGAGAGTTCCTGCCTCAAGTGGAGGAGTTCAAGTATCTTGGGGTCTTGTTCACGAGTGAGGGAAGGATGGAACGGGAGATTGACAGACGGATCAATGCAGCTTCTGCAGTAATGCGGTCGCTGTACCGGTCTGTCATGGTGAAGAAGGAGCTGAGCCGCAAGGCGAAGCGCTCGATTTACCGGTCAATCTACGTTCCTACTCTCACCTATGGTCATGAGCTGTGGGTCATGACCGAAAGGACAAGATCCCGGATACAGGCGGCCGAAATGAGCTTTCTCCGCAGGGTGGCTGGGCGATCCCTTAGAGATAGGGTGAGAAGCTCAGTCACTCGGGAGGAGTACAGAGTAGAGCCGCTGCTCCTCCACATCGAGAGGGGACCAGCTGAGGTGGCTCGGGCATCTTTTCCGGATGCCTCCTGGACGCCTTCCCGGGAAGGTGTTCCAGGCATGTCCCACCGGGAGGAGACCCCGGGGAAGACCTAGGACACGCTGGAGGGACTATGTCTCCCGGCTGGCCTGGGAACGCCTCGGTGTCCCCCCGGAAGAGCTGGAGGAAGTGTCTAGGGAGAGGGAAGTCTGGGCATCCCTGCTTAGACTGCTGCCCCCGCGACCCGGCCCCGGATAAGCGGAAGAAGATGGATGGATGGATGGATGGATGGATGGATGGATGGATGGATGGGTTTTCAACTAAAAACTAGTGCTGTCAAACGATTAAAATATTTAATCGCGATTAATCGCATTAATGTCATAGTTAACTCGCAATTAATCGCACATTTTTATCTATTCAAAATGTCCCTTGATATTTCTTTTTGTCCCATAATTTTTTTCTCATTTTAATGCTCTTATCAACATGGAAAAGTGGATCGGCTTGCTTTGTGCAGATGTTTTTTTTTTTTTTTTTTTTACAACATTGGCATATACTGTAGTGTTCAATTTCACACTAACATTCTCACTTGGAGCAAATAATCGCATCAGAGAATTCTTGGCCATCAAGTGGTATTTCAGACTGGACGTGCTGCGATGATAGCTCAGTTCACAACGACAAAACACACAGATCACTTTGATCTTGTCAATGGAACTTTGGTAAACTTTCCATTCATAATCTTATTGGCATCCATTTCGGCGTCTCGTGCTCGCCATCCACTTAAAACGTAACGTTAGCCTACTACTCTTTGGCCGGCTCGCAAGCACAAACAAGTGTGTGTGGCAGCGTGCCTGTCGTTTTGTTTCCGGTCTAGCTAGAGCCGGTGTGGTGTTGTAGTTTTTCTAACGTTACTAGTTGTTGCAACAGCATGTGAAAAAAATGACAAAGTTTGCGAGGCCAAAAAGAATGTTAATGTTGCGATAAATTTTTTTACGCCGTTAAAATGGGTTTGCGTTAACACTGTTAATAACGCGTTTAACTGACAGTAGTGATGTGACATTTGAACCGAGGCGTCGGAGCTTGTGTCGAGAAAAAATGGGCGTGCCAGATGAAGCCGCGATTCGAGGCTTGTGTTGTTAACGTGAAAATCACGTGACTGATGACAAACGAGGCCTCGGTTTGTGTGGATACGTCATCGGTTCTGTCTGAGTGTCGCTTCTGGATAAAAGGCGGTTCGAAACTCGCGCCACCTTGTGGGTGTTGTCAGTAGTAGTAAAAGCAGTTGTAGTAGTGTTAAAGAGTCAGAGAGTTAGAGAACTATCATTGTTATGGCTGTATATTATTACAGGTTAGAATAGTTATAGTATATTGTTATTATTAATTATAGTAGGCTTAGCTATATTATAGTCTTGTTATATTAATTAGATAAGATTATTTGGATTGCTCTGGATTCTTTTATTTGGATTGTCCTTTTGGATTTGTTTGCTTTTTGTGACTCTTCCTTTTTCCTGGAAATTGGAGCCAGCAAGAAAGAGGGAATCCTCCCCTGTCTGGGCTCAACAGAAGCATCAGTATCCTCATTTATACCAGCTGGCACTGGCATTTTTTAAATAAGTGTGTTACCCCAACACACTTGAAATAATTCCGTTTCTCAATAAAAATCGATTGTAATCCTTCCTTCCAGACTATTCTGTTGCAGTTTACTTTATTACACTCCCTCCAACATAAGCACTGCACTCAACACAGTGGCACTGTTGTTGTTCATACTGTCACTATCCAAACAATTAATGAATATTTAATTAACTGTGTGTGTGACTCTGCACAAGTAAATTCAGACAGAGAAAGATACATATTTTATATTATACACAGTAATGGACAAATGTCTGCTCATGTCTTTTTATTATTGCAAATGAAATGTTACATACATCAACAGCGAGTACAAAATAAATAAATGCATATTTTTATTTATACAAATATTTTTCTAAAATATATATATTTTTCTAAAAAATATATTGTGTATAAAATTGGGGTGTCCATGTATAAAAAGCGAGCTCCTTGACAAAAAAGCAAATAGACATATTATACTGTTTATTACTGTTTTTCCAATCAGATGAAACCTAATTCATGATGATTACTGCCAGAGAATTTAATGACAGTGTAATTGAAGGTTAGAATGTCAAATCATTTAACATTTGATTCCATGTATAAAATGGTGTGATTTATAAATGTAACCTCTAAAATGATTCAGAATGTCACTTGTGTAAGCCAGTGACACTGGTTCAGAATGAATGAATTTGTCTGCTATTTCTTTGCACAGTAGCTAGGTGTCACTAGTGAGCAATGCTGAATGAAGCTTCGAGTAATGAACCTTTGGCTGAAGCAATGGGCTGCGAGGTATCAGTGGTTCAGGAAGCCTCATTTTGCCATCACTAACTGACAGCACTACTAAAAACGTAAAATTTTGGCCATTCCTTTACACGACAACAACGTTTTGGGTGCCTAAAAACGCAAACTTTTGAAAACAGGTTTCAAAGTGCAAGTTTTTGAAAACAGTCTCTGTGTAAACAGCAATAACATGACGTCATTGTATCGTATGCGTATTACGTGTTCAATCTATAGTGTTTCATCGCCATCTACTGGCCTGGCAGCAGAATACAGCGTTTTTTGACGTTTTTCGCTGATCCGTGTGATTTGGGATCGTTTTGACAATGGTGTCGCCTGTACACGGAAAACTCAAAGGAAAAACTTCTCCGTTTTAAGCATATCGTTTTCGTGTACCCACTACAAACAGGGTGATGGTAACAGTTATCACATAACAAAATTTATATGCAACATCTGAGCAAGAAAATCTTCCTCTCTGTGTAAAAATTTGGTACAACTACTGTTGATTGAACTAGCCTGATAAATCAGCCATAGACATTACACAACGCTAACAGCAGCTCTTTTGGCTCGGAAAAGTAAAGCTAGTAAAGTGTGAATGACCTTGCACTCATGATCTCTTCTGAATGGAACACAACATTCAAGTTTGAAAACTAGTGATCCACATGTGGCCAAATCTAGGACCACGCTAGTAGCAGCCAATCAAAAAGATAAGACAAAACCAATAAGAACGGCACTGCCAAAAGGGCCATAACTCTCTCATGCAACATGATATGCAGCGTCTGACTGTAAAATCTTTTCATTTCCTCCCCCCATTCAGGGCGCTTTGAAGTCAGCATTTTAAAGCAGTAAGGGAAGTGCTGGATTGGAACATTTAAGCCCATTTGATGCCAGTACTTCCAATACTGTGCTTTGCGTCTTACGTAATTACTTAATGCAACAATGTCTAAACGGGTCAAATTTATAAAAAGACCATACAAAGAAATAAAACGTTCACTAGATATCTGCAATGGTGGCTCTTGCTAAATGTACTGACCTACCTTGCCGTATAATCGTCAACTCACAAGTGTTTTTATGTAATTTTACATTAGCATATCGCTAAGCGAACAATACACACCACACAAAACTTTTGGGCAAAATAGTCCCTTTTTATTGTAAGTTTGAATTCAGGTTGATTGGGACACTCTTTTCCATATGAATTCATATAACTACTATTTTTTATCATTTCTCTTACTTTGTCTGCCATCTTGGATGGATTTTGAGTTTGGTGCAATGCATTCTGGGAATGTCTTCTCAAAAGGTTTTAATAGGCATCATAATTATGCTGCTTAACTGTTGGTATAGTCCACAGTTCGTGAGCACACTAAAATGGCTGTCTACTTAGGGATCTCAATAGATTTAGAAACAGAGAAAGTGTTTATCATACACTTAAATGGTGTCCTTAAATTACGTCCTACACCTACATGTTATGTGAAGTTAGTGATCAAAGCTCCAATTATACAAGTTTCAATGGATAAATAGGAGGAATGTTTTTCCATTATTGTTTGGTAATATTTGGTAATATTTTTTATAAATTACTGCTTGCAAGTGGCACAAACCCACTGACATAATCCATAATCTATTCACAATTACACAATCAGACTGAAGTGTCTAAACAGGATAGTGTTGGGATCTGGAATGTATCTCAGTATTAAAAAGAAGTTTCAGTAGAACAAAACCAATGGGCAGGACCATCATGTTTGTTGGGGATAAATTGCCCATGTATGCAAAGCCATTCATTCAATAACCCTCTCACATCTAATCTTTGCAATATTGTATCCTGGAATACATTAGTAATACAGCATGAAACTACTCCATACAGTTTCTGCTCTTTCATGTTTTTCAATGACTTGCATGCACGCAATGAACACCCATTATTTACTCAGTTATTTTGTTAATGACTTTACAACAGCACAATCTTTTAGTTAGAGATTGCACCCTTAAATATAGTAATATTGCAATCATACTGTAAATAAATCTGCAACATACAAACTTATCAACTGTTTATACCCAACTGATTCACTACTGGTAAAATAGGGATGTGCTTGTATCGTCATTACATAAGAAATACAGTAATGCAAGAATGCTATAGTTGACTAGTCAGAGTCAAGCTTTTCATATAGCTGTGTTCTAGAAGTAAAACTCCTTATAAATCGTTTAAGACAGGCCTACTGTTATGAGGATGCGAGGAGATGAACCCAAATGCAGACAGTGTATGATGAAGAAGGTTTATTGGTACAAAAACAGGAAAACAAAACCCACGAGGGGGCAAAACATGGACAGGGCAAGGGATCTTAGGCAGACAAGACTAAACTATGACTAGACAAATAAACAAACTATACTTCTAATAAATACTCACAATGACAAGACTTTCCACAAGGTACTCACAGGTATGATTAACACTCAGATAGGAATCATAATGAACCGACACAGGACAGCAAACACAAGGGGATTAAATAGGGAGAAACTAATGAAGACAGCAGGTGACACAGGTAAAGCAATAATGACAAAACGAGGATAACAAGGGGGCGGGGCAAGAGAACGAGACAACACAAGCACATGGCCCAAACAAAAGGCCATGTGCTTGCACACAAAACACAGGTCTGTCATGATCCTGCCTCAAGACTAAAGAAAATCAAGGACAGGAGGGCAGAATCATGACACCTACTGCGAGATACAAGGCTGTACATTAATGATATGTGCTTTTGTTGAGGGCATCAGTTTGCACTATTCCAACTTATTATTTAAATAATTGTGTTTAAGAGCAGAATTCCTGGTTAAAAATAACAAATAAAAATAAAAACTACATTGCTCATGATTCTGAAAAAAAAAAAAAAAATACACCAAATAGCGAATCATGACATCATAAATGACATCATAAAATCATGAAATCATAAATGGCATAATAGCATCAGTCTTCCTATGCTTTCAAACGACTTATATATTTAGTATATGCCTATTTTGTAATAAATGTATATTTTTTTCCATATATAATCCAGTTCAGTCATGAAACTCTAGAGGGCAATATTTACTCATGCATCAGCAGCATATCTTACATGCTCACAGCAAAGTCTCTGTGTTTGCACTAAATTACACATTACATTATTTGCAGTGCAAGAATATTTAGGTATTATTGACCCAATCAGTATTTTTAATCTCGCCTTATTAAGGGGAATACATTTTTGAGGTTATTGAATGTTTACAACAAACTTGGATCATTTACTTATCACAGTTTTGAGTGGTTGCATTCATTGATGCAATTTGACAAAATAATTTAAAAAAAAACTTAAAAACGAAAAATACTATAATTTAAAATAATATACTTAAGTTTGAACTGAATGTAATGTTGTCAGAAACTTAATTGTATGTTAATTGGAATTCAATGAAAATGTATTATAAGTTTAAATTTATATTAAATGCAATTAGTTGAACTTAAGAGTGATTTTTTGAACATACTTAAAGGGTTAGTTCACCCAAAAAGGAAAATTATCCCATACTTTACTCACCCTCAAGCCATCCTATATATTTTTATCACAGAAACGCATCACTTCAGAAGGCCTTTGTTAACCCCTGGAGCCGTATGTATTACTTTTATGATGGACGGATGTGCTTTTTGGAGTAAAAAAAAAAAAGGGGACCATTAACTCCCATTATTAAACTTGTAAGAGTCAGGATATTATTTGTATATATATATATATATAACTACGATTGTGTTTGGCTGAATGAAGAAAGTCATGCACACCTATGATGGCTTGAGGATGAGTAAATTATGGGATAATTTTCATTTTGTCGGTAACTAACCTTTTAAAGGTACAATATGTAAGATTTATGTAATAAAATATTCAAAAACCACTTACATTTACATTTAACATTTATTCATTTAGCTGACGCTTCTATCCAAAGCGACTTACAATTGCTATATATGTCAGAGGTCGCACGCCTCTGGAGCAACTAGGGGTTAAGTGTCTTGCTCAGGGACACATTGGTGTCTCACAGTGGATTCGAACCCGGGTCTCTCACACCAAAGGCATGTGTCTTATCCATTGCGCCACCACCACCCCACTTGCACAGGATGATATATTTCATGCAGTTGTTTACTTACATTATCCCAAAAGTTCCCAAGGATTTGTAAATCCAGAGAAATTCCAGTTTTAAATAAAGGCTCATCCCTTGTCATTGCCGCATATCAATGACATAATATCCGCGCTATCCTCGGTTTCTGCTTGAAGAAACCATAGATATAATGTATAGATGCCTCATTAGCAGAAAATGCCCCCCCCAAAAAATGTAAACGTAGATTAAGGCAAGCAGGCTTTAGGACGACCGGAGAAATGAAACAAGTATCAATATCGGCGTAACTTGGACTTGATCTGTCGACAGAGACTCCGCTCTCGCATATGTTTTAATAGACAGGTAAGCGAATATATATTATTAATAAAGTTATATTGCACTTTGTTTGTACTTCAGTAACGCTTTTTATCAAGTCTGGTGAAAACGACATCTCCGATTCTTCCACTCTCCCTCATAGCGTCATCACGTTCGTCTTTGTTATTGTTTTGAAAATGCGACCTTTTGGCGGTGAAAAAATTACAGATTGTACCTTTTAAGCACATCTTCATATTACAAACGTACTTTTAACACTTAAGGGGGCTTTGAAGTACACTACAATTGCACATTCAATGCAATTAAGCTCACTTCTTTTCAAAGTACATACAAAGGCTGATTAGACTAGCCCCATTCTGACAAGTTCCCTGATCAAAGTCCGCCGTCTACGTGACGCAGTTTATGCTTTTAATTGAGGTCAGACCCTGTACACTCCGGTCTTTCTATCCAAGCTGCAGGTGGATGGCTCTATAGGCAGCCATTTTGAAGGCAAGTTGTCACAGCGTCATGGCATCAAGACCACAGTGTGCAAGTAAGCCGAGTATCAATATTCAGCACTCTCAGCCATTCCTGCCAGATCAGATATTGCTCCAAAGAAAACTGACATGAAAAACGGGAACACTTGTCTCATGTTCTAAGGAAATAATGGAACAAAGCAATGGATGGATGCATAAAAAGAAACAGCCAGTAAATGGATGTATCCACTAACACTGTGTGGGAATTATACTGGGAAGAACTAATAAGCAAGGACATTAGAAACAAAGAAAAACAAAAGGGCAAGATCTTGCTCAGATTTCAGAGCTGTTCTTCAGAGAACAGGTGCTCAAAGGAAGCTTTAATCTTATATCAAACCTTTCCAAATAAACTTTCAGTTCAATGGGAGCTGATAAAGTAACGTCCCAGTGATGTAACTGGTCTGCGCCGTATATGCCAAATCAGGATATATAACAGTCTCAGTACAAAAATGTAATATATGGCCATATATGTACTTGTATTTTAAATAGCATGACATATATCTATACATATATGTGACAATATATGCCTGCAACATATATGAACATTTATATGTCCAAACATGTGAAGAAAATATTTGAGTTGTTCATCCATATATGATACCATATATCTGCATATATTACAGTATAGTATTGGTTTCTCGCATATATGGACAACATTAAGTATAAAAATGTGACATACATATTTGTTTTCCACATATTTAATAAATGTATGTAAACATACATGCATGTGATACTGATGCATTTTTAAAGCTGTGGCATATGGTTATGGTACTTTGTGGATGTATTTGTCAAAAATGACAAAGAAAACACTGCATTATTGTATTAAAAATACTATATTTGGTATTTACACAATACAGACAGAAAATCTCCAACTATAGGCATTTAATTACAAGGCATTCAGATATAAGATACATATATGCATCTTACATATATTTCACATTTATGTGCGTATACGGGAAAATATACGGCCATTTTTGCTATATTTTGAAATATATGTTTCATATATGTCTATGTGTTTTACATATATGAATTTTGCATATATTCTCATATAGGCAGCAGACATACAGTACATGGGCACTGACATTATATATGTAATTTACATATTACATTCCTGTATGGGGAGTTCTGAGAAAACATGTCTCACAACTTGTGTCAACAGCAAATGTCCACTTTGAAACTTCACTGAACTGATTGATCACTTAAATTTTTTTTTATAATTTCTTTATTTGATCAGAAATAGATGTATGACATTCAATTTATCAATGAATAGCTTTAGAGTTTGCTGTCCTCAGATCATAACTCAATGTTTCACATATATAGATTAAAATATTATTATGGCTGTAGAAAAGGAGAATCCAACAAGTATGACATTTAATACCAATATGGAACCGCCTCATTATTTTAGAATTTAATGCAGTAATATTCATATATTGTGAACTTGACATTTTGAGATGAATGAAATGTGAATTTTTTTTTTTTTCTAATGTACTTCTAAAGAAACACAAATATTTGTGTCACCCAGATCCCAGATGATGTTTGCCACATTATATATTATTATATTTTTCAATTTTTTTTTCCCAATGTTACACAACTTGGACTGATTAAGTCATAATCAGGTATCATTAAGGTCACGTCCCCCCCTCCCCTACCCCCCCCCCCCCCCCCCCCCCATCCCATAGATCATATATCTCGGCCAGTTTTTCATATGAATAATTCATGTCAATAATTCATTTCCTATTTCATATTTTGATTTCGACATTGCAATTACGTCCCTTCTGTGGTACTGCTATCGTAATACTTCAGTTCCTGTGAAATGAGGTTTCTTGCCAGATGTGGTTTTATCCGGGTTTATGTTTTAGCACGTAACTTTTCTATAAGCTCTTATTAAACTGGAGCATGTTTTCAGAATTTGCCTATTCCGCCTAGTCTTAGCAATGTCAAACGAAAGGTTGGCATGAGCTCAGATGAACCTCAGCAATATCTGATCATGTTGATTTTTAGGGAGGACCTGCTAATAAAGCATAAACCTCGCTTGTGCAATAATATTGTCGTTGTCGCGTTCAATTGATACTTGATGCTTTATTTCACACGTTATTTCATCTTGCCAGCAAAATATCTAATTTCGTGTTATAGAAAACAGAGGGTTAGAACAACATGAAGGAATTCTCACATTGTTTTCAGACTCATTTACAAATATTGTCTTGAATATTTGGACTTTCATTGTAGACACATAACTGGAATCTGTAATCTCCGAGATTATACAGGCCTTTAATAACCACGTCACTTTCCGCTAACACATTAGCAATTGCGATGACGTTCCTCCTTTCCCACGCACCTGAGACAGAACAAACCCGCGCAGGGACTCGCTTGACAAGAAGCGGCCCGTCCAGGAGCGTTAACTCCAGAGAAACTGTGATTATGATGCAAAGCTTTGTATTTTGTATGTTTTGCCTCCTTATTTGTACGGTGTGAGGTCTTTGAAATGCTCTTTGTCATTATGCATGCTTGAAGTCCACTTGTTTAAGAGACGGACGGAAATGCCAAGCTTGATTCTTCTCTGAATAAAGCAACCTAAAGCATGCAACGCCTAAGTAAACACCCCCAAACAAATACAGCGAGAAAGTGATGCCAGTGCAAATGCTACTCTGCTTTTGATTTAAACTTGCCACAAGACAGATATATTTGGTCTTTTCTTATGCAGCACATCACAGTTAAAGATTTAGACAGTGAAAACACAATCCAATGTGGAAAACACGCTCTTAAAAACAACGAAAAACAACAAAAAAACATGTCAATTTAGCATTCTTGCATTGGCTACATGGCTCTCTGGAGAGAATACATACACTGTAATGTATGTTCTTCATATAAACATACTGGTTTTATGTGTCAGACATTAGCATACACGCATATATGTTTTTCTCTTCGGAACTTTTGATCTATCAGAGCCGTGTTTGCTAGCATGAGATTGCTAGCATGTGGCATTTTGTTTTTCACCCCTGGCACTTTTAATGAATTTTTTTGCATAGATTCAAATGTCACATCAAACGTCAGTGACATCAACCGTTATTGTTCTGCACGTTTTCTTGTCTGTCGTTGATGAATCTTGACGTGCCATATTTGAACGCAAAGCTAACATCGACTTAAGATTACTTTTAAGTTGCTGTTTAGACATTTTAAAGCTCTATAGCCCAATATCATGACCACATTTTGGAAGAGTTCCCTATATCACTGAATCAGACGCACTGGGTTTCATTTTTTTTAATCGTGGGTTTAATTTAGCGATGAGAATTTTGGTCATTTTGTCTACTACATAAACCAACAGGGTTTACACACATTTGTCATTTTAGTATTATTTATATAATATTATAGTATTTATTAATCTGATCAATTCACTTTTAGGCCCTGTTTACACGAGAACGCTCGCGGGTGAAAACGTAAAAATATTTTATCAGATGTGCCTTTCGTTTAGACGGCGACGGCGTTTTTGGGGCTTAAAAACGCAAAAAAGTGAATTCACCCTCCAGAGTGGAAATCTTAAAAACGCTCCACCGTCGCGTTTCCGTCTAAACGGTAAAAACGCAAAAGTCTGCTAGACAGTGAAGGCACCGATTAGTGCTTCACATTGCCACCTAGCTGCCTGGAGTGCATACTACATTGAATTTCACACACTTTTGCGTCACCATATGCACGATTCGGCAGCAACAAGCACTTTCAGAAAAACACAAGAATGCAGAACCCTTTCAGATGCAGAATGAATCATGCAAGGTGATTTACTAAGGTTTGCGCTATAGTCAATTTACTGGTATTTGCGCCATTATTTTCTTCATCCTCAAAAAAGCATATCTTAAACCAGACGCTAGTTTGAGCTGCTCTTGGTAGATTGCGTTGGTCATTATGAAAATTATCCGGCTGTGTCTTATTTATGCAACAAGAAGCATGCATAAATCACAATCAACAATTGTACGTTTTGGCAAATTTATTTATATTTGTATAAATTCGTACGATCTCACTTGTACGTTTTTGTACAATCTGCTTACGTCCCACTAGGGTTAGATTGAAGGGTGCATGATCACCCTTTGATACTTTATTACAAATCATACATTTTCCAAACAAATCACATTGTGTGAATTCGTTTGAAATTGCAACTTTGTGAACTCATGTTGTACATTGTGACTTTTGTGTAATTACTATATTTCTTTCACTTGCAACTTTTAGCATAGATTCTTTCTCATCCTTGCTGCAACCGAATGTAACAGTACATTCGGTTGCAGCAAGGATGAGAAAGAATCTATGTGCAGCAGCTTTATTTAAAGACTAACTAAAAACTTTAAAAACAGGATTACAAGAACAGGACAACCAACTACATGCAACGTTAAGAACTGACAAAGAACAAGACGGGGTTTAAAGACAGAACTGAAGAGCAAATTAACAAGACACACCAGAACTGAACTAACGATCAATCAAACACCATAGAAACTATATATCAGAATGTGATATGTATTATTTCAAACTTTATCTCACAATTTCCTGTTTTAATTTTGACTCTAGGGTGGACATGGGCTTCTATAGTACACTGCTTTGGATAAAAGTGTCTAACAATTAAACATATATTAATACAGAATGGATGAGAGTATCCACATTAATCACTTGAATTCACAGAGAATTTGGCATTTGTCACAAGGAATTATAGTTTACATGAAATTGTCACAATGCATTAACTCATGTGACTGACTAATGCTGTAAATGAGACACAAATTACACTGCTACTGTATGACAACATTCAATTACGAAGTTCCTGAAGATGACATCCCCGCAAGTCACTTGATTTAATAACAAAGGCGTTCAGAAGTGTGTATTATTCAGAACTGCCCTATGATGTGATGTGGTTCACTCTCCCAGAGTTTCCAGGATGCATAACCACCGCCTGTACGTTTTATCAACTTCCTGACCTCAAATCCTTTGCAAACATCCTCTCATGAGCAACTAAGGATCAGCGCTTTGGGGGAAATGCCCAACATTACACCCTGGATCTGTCTGACCCACAAAAGCCCTGAAACATGGCAATATCCTTGACTTAACATGAGCTTGATGCACTTCATCCAACTGAAATGCCACACCTGAACTAAATTATCCAGGACTTTCATAAATAGTCCTCTAATATCCATTTCCCTACGATGCCTAAGTTTGTCCCTGTTCCATGCATTTCCACGAAAGAGAAAAATAATTGGCTGTTCATCGACCCCTTCAACTATTTACTGTAATGTCTTGGCTTAATTTATTGATGTTATGCAATTTAACAAGTCATGCCTTTTAAAAAATAAAACAATTTGTGTTTGAATAATTCAGATATATCATTTTAATTATATTTTAATACAATTATTTTAATAATAAATGTTGATTTATAAATTATAAAATACCCCGTGTCTATTATAAAATGTTTATTATTATAAAAAAATTATAAAATGTTATTTTTATTTATATTTAAGAATAACTTTTATAATTGTTTAAAATTATATTTAAATTCAAATGTGAAAGATGTGTATAATTATTTTATTTTAATTCCCAAATATCACACTATTTAAATAACTCCCCATCAAAAAATCAAAGGCAGCCCACGATGGCATAAAGGTACTGAATTACATTTGTTAAATACACATTTATCAGATGATTTTATCCAAAGCAACTTACAGTATATTGCATTCAATTAAATTCATGCATTCCTGGAAACCCATGATCTCAGTGATGTTAACGCCTTGTTTTACTGTTTGAGCTACAGGATTTCCCATAAAAGTCTGATTATCCATGATTCATTTGTTTGTTGACAGTTTACGTAGTAATATAGTAGATTATGTTATTCAGTCAATGAAAACGTGGGCTGGATACAATAGAGGTCAGCAGATGCTGTGGCCTCTCTCAACATTTCACTGGAAAAAGGTTTTAGTAATCTGTCATGTGCAGTCGTGTTTTATAATGAGGCGGCAGAGTCCTCAAATTAATGTTCTAGTTACACTTAAAAGGTTCTCAAACGTTTTTGGTCGCGCCCCCCTTTAAACCTTTAAAAAAATCTGGCGCTGGGTTAAAGGGATACTTCAGGATTTAGCATTAAGCTTTGTATTAGTAGAAAACCTGTAGTATTTTCGAATTACCGCGCTTTCCTCCCTCATGTCCCCCTGAGACGAGAGATTTATGTATTTTTTGTCTGGAAAAAATCCTCCGATGACGCAAAAGTCGTCATTTTGCGTCATCGGAGGATTTTTGGGCCAGAGGCTAAAGACTACAGCCAGTAAGAGGGGCTGTTCTGCATGTTTTCAACCCGCCCATAGAGGGTGGGATCTCACTCACAGAATGTACACATAGTGTCAGACATCTTTTTTTGGAAGCTAAGCTAACAGGCTCTTGTTCTGTGGAGAAAGCTGAGTAGTAGGGGTTACCATCCTCTTTTTCCCGGACATGTCCGGCCGTCGAGATCGTCCAAAATGTCCGGGATTCGGCTTTTGCTTTCTGCAGTCGCCATTCATTGTTTACATGCACACCTTTTGTTTCAATCTAACTGAATTCATTCCGATTTGTGAATCTGAATGTAGTGTTTACATGAACGCTAAACAAGTGATCGGTTGATGTGCGTTTTAACATTGCTAAGAAAATTCCCGCTCCTCCGTGAGAGATATGAGACCGGTGCGTCTCAGTAATCACGCCACCAGCCCTGCTCCGTTCTCCCGCGGCCGTCAGCCTCGTCCTGCTCGCCACAGTAAACATAATGAATGGCGACTGTAGAACGCAAAAGCCGAATCCCGGACATTTTGGGCGATCTCGAAATCCCGGGCAGACTCGTCACGGAGACTCACTAGTAGCCTAGCCTTGTTGTTTTAAACTGCGCTCTCTTATTGGTAGGCATGGCTTGGGAGTGGCCTCCTAGGGCAGCGAAGCAAGTGCATTCTGGAAGTTGTTGTCTTTCATCCACATAAGCCAAAAATAAATTTTCTGGCTTTTCTCAGTCTAGAAAGCTCCAAATTCAAAAATAATTTCACATTTCTTCTACATAAATGAACCATTTTAAATACACATTCATCTTTCCAGAGGTGAAGTATCCCTTTAAAGTAACCATGAAATCAAAATGGACAATTCTTGTTTTTTTATGGAATATTGCAGTGTTTATTATAAATGATGTATCCGTGCACATCATTATTTTTTATTCATGTGCCCTTGTAGTCTTCAATCAAATTAACTCCCTCGCTTACCTCTTCTCTGATGACATGTTTGATGTGAGACTCCCATCCAATAGCAAACCACAACCCTCCAATCAATTCCCCATGGACAAAATCAAGCCATTCCGTCACAATAGGGAAGAAAATATTTCTGCAACTTCCATCTCATGCTGACTTTAAATAAATAAACATTACTCACACTTTCAAAAAAACAACAACAAAAACGAAGGGAATGAGACGCTGTGTCAGAATATTGACACTGTGGGAACGCTTCTGAATGATTGTGTCTGAAGAACATGTGGAATCACTCCAATCTCATTGGCGAAACGTCATCCCGTGACACAGGACGGCGAACCGTGGAAGCTGTAAAGGATTCCCGGACTAAACATCGTCAGCTTATGATTGGCTGAAATTAGAAATTGGCAGAATTATGGCAAGGCGATGCAGCGTCTCGTTTCCCTTCTCAGGGAACCAGGGTTTTGACTCATTACTGAGACATTTCCTTTTGAGGGAACTAAACACTGCATCAGAATGTTGACATTATGGGAACTACTTCATATTGAACAAATCCCTGTCCCAGTGTGAATCATGGCAACCACTTAGGACATAGGCACTTGAGATCCAGGCATGGAATCCAAATCCAGGTTGTAGAATCTGATAAATATGTGAGGAGTGAAACCCTGACAAAAAAAGCATTAGAGGCAGCCATACTTCTCGAAGAATGGTCTTTCATGACTAGAGGCGAAGGAAATCAGAGGTGTATATGGACCAGTATATTTCTGTATAGACATTATTTAATTGGTAAACTTGATATTTATCCCACTCTAAATCCTTACAGCAAAGTGAGACTACCGATGTGTTGTCTGAATGGACAGGGACACGATAGCCTCTGAGATCTGAGAGGAAGTATCTCAGTAAAATACAACCATCTCCAGGCAGTTTATGTGCCATGAAAGATAATGACCTTTCCACAAACCCTGAATTGAACATCCATCCAGAACCACTCCCCATCCAGTGAGGGAAGCGTCTGTTGTAGGTATTTTGAGATGACAAGGCACCACCAGCACGGGACCCTGGGACAAGAACCAAGGCTTCTTCCACATCACTAAGGTACAAAGGCATCTGTGTGTAACCCAGGTGATATGAAATGAGTTTCCCCTCATATATATATATATATCCGACCCAACAATCCAGATAGAATGAGCAATAGAGTTTAACCAGCAACCCACGTCAAACTGCATCTCAAATGCCACAGAGTTCAAACGAGTGCAAACTCCAAATGTACAGATGTGTCAATATAATTAAGCACATGAATGCCCTGGAATCACAAGGGAGTAAGAGCTGCATCCAAGCACTTCATGAAGGTGTAAGGAGACAAGCCTAGGCCGAAAGAAAGAACCCAATACTGCTACACCGAAAGCAAACCTAAGGAACTTCCTGTGTTGCGGAAGGATGGACAAATGGAAGTATGCGCCCTTTAGATCTATTGTGACAAACCAGTCCTCCGACTAGATTTGAGTCACGACAAGGTGTGTTAACATCTTGAAGCTGTGCATGTTCAGACTATGGTTTAGATTACACAGATCTAAGATAGGATGCAACCCTCCATCCTTCTTTGGAACTATGAAGTACCGGCTGTAAAACCCGGAGTCTCTCTCGGGAAGACATTCTATGGCCTCTTTCACCAACAGAGACTGAACTTCCTGCTTCAGCACCTGAGCCTACTCGGGACTGACCACCGTGGACAGGACCCCATTGAAGCGAGGTGGACAAGAACTAAACTGAATTCTGTAACCTTGTTCTATAGTCTGGAGGGCCCATTGACACACGTTTGCCAGAAGCTGCCATGCTGACATATACATACTTACTTACTTACTTTATTTTATTTATAAAACACTTTACAACTGCACCTGCAGACCAAAGTGCTGTACAATCGGAAGCATAAAAACAAACAACAAATAAAAACAAAAACTTAATAATACAGATACTAGCCCAACCTCTCAAAAGCTAAAGACAAGAAATAATTTTTAACACAAGCTTTAATTACATTTAAAGAAGTGATCTCTCTTAGTTCAAGAGGCAGACTATTGCAAAGCCTCGGACCCGCAACAGCAAAGGTCTGATCACCTTTTCACTTTAAATGAGATCGAAGGACAGAAAACAATGACTTATTATTTGATCTTAAACCCACCAGTAGCCGTGCTGCCGCATTCTGAACTAATTCCAAGCGTGATATAGTGGTCTGACAGGACCCCACATACAAAACATTGCAATAGTCAAGGCGGGACAGAACAAAGGCATTGATAACCTTTTCTCAACAGAATAGGCTTTAAACGTGCAATAGTCCTAATCTGGAAAAAGCAACGCTTAACCACGGCATTAATCTGCTTATCAAATTTCAGTATCAAATGTTGCAATATCAAAGCATCCTCTGGCAGGGCCAAAAAACATAATCTCAGTTTTACTTTGGTTTAACTGAACCAAATTATGGGTCATCCAGCTCTTAACCTCCTCCAGACATGTCAACAGTGAGTTAGAACCACAATTCTCTCCGGATTTCAAAGGGAGATAAATGTGTGTATCATCGGTGTACAAATGGTAAGACATGCCATATCTTTTAAAAATCGAACCCAGGGGCAACATGTACAAAGAAAATAAAATTGGGCCAATAACGGAACCCTGAGGAACCCCACAAGTGACAGGCACTGTTGTTGAAACAAAGTTACCATACTTCACTGAGAATGCTCTATCAGTAAGATGAGACTTGAACCACTTTAAAACTGTTCCACATATTCCAACCAATTGGGATAACCGCTTTATGAGAATCACATGGTCTATTGTATCAAAAGCCGCACTCAAATCCAATAAAATCAGAGCTGCAGTATTACCTGCATCTCGGATAAAACAAAGGTCATTAACAACTCTCAAGAGTGCAGATTCTGTACTATAACCTGCCCTAAAACCGGACTGAAATTTATCTAAGATCTCATGTTAACTTAAAAATAACATCAGCTGTGCATAAACCACCTTTTCTAAAACCTTTGATAGGCATGGAAGTTTTGAGATGGGCCGGTAATTCTTTAATTCAAATGGGTCTAAGTTATGCTTTTTAAGAATTGGCTGAATAACCACTTGCTTGTGGGCTGTTGGAACAATCCCATTATGAAGACTGCTGTTAATAATAGAAGCAATACTTGGCCCAACAACATCCACCAATTTCTTGCTAAGGCGTAAAGGAGCCACATTACAATCATCAGATGTAGGCTTCAAACGAATAATGATGTTCTTAACTTGCGCCACTGACACCTGCTCAAAGAGGTCAATCTCTAGCTGTCAACAACACAGTCTCAACCGGCAATAAAGGAAGAGTAGATCTAATCTTCTCCACTTTTTCCATAAAGAATGTCTGAAACATTTCACGTTTACAACGAGGGAGTCAAAGCAGAACAGCCAATTGGTTTTAGAAGTCTATTAATCGTTGCGAAAAGAACTGTAGGGGCATTACATTTCTGTGCAATGACACTGGAGAAATAATTGTTCCTCGCAGTTCTCACAGCAGCCTGATAGTCTGAAAAACACTGCCTCATAATTTGAAGAGAAACCTGTAGCTTATCCTTTCTCCATTTTCGTTCAGCCTTTCTGCATTCCTGCCTGAAAGAACGAGTATAATTATTAAGCCATGGTATTGAATTAAGCTTTGGTTTCCTAACCTTATATGGGGCCACTACATCCAAAATATCTGAGCAAACAGAATTAAACAGTATCAACAGCTCATCTGGGCCCACAGAAAGAGAAGGAGACTCAATCACATTTACAAATGAAGAGGAGTTATATACCTCAGAAAATTCTACAGCCGTTGATGACGTAATAATGAGACGAGAACAAATCACATCTGTCTGAGGCAAAATTGGTTTGCATGGCATAAAAGCATTAAAAATAACAGGCATATGATCAGACAAAACATCATTACAAACATCAATATTACAAATCGGAAGGCCCAGAGACAAGACCAAATCCAAAATATGGCCTTGTTCATGGGTAGGACTTGAAACAGACTGCATGAAATTAAAAGAGTCCACCAATTGTAAAAACTCAGAAACCATAGGCTTATTCGGACAGCACACATGAATATTAAAATCCCCAAGAATTTAAATATTATCACAACATGACACAATATGAGATGAAAACTCTGAAAACTGCTTAATAAAATCCTTGTTTTACCTTGGTGGTCCATATACCAGAACACACAAAACAGCTTTCCAAGCATCACACATCATAACTTGGGCCTCAAAGCTCTGATAATTTGCCGTTGACAAAAGACGGCATTTAAATCTCCTCTTAAAAACACAAGCAAGTCTGCCACCCTGGCCAGAAGCTCTAGGGGTCCTAAAAAATGAACAGTCATCTGGGGAAAGTTCAATCAGAGGATTCATTTAGCCTAAATTAAGCCAGGTTTCAGAAATAAACAGAAAATCCAAATCATGTTGTGTAAAAAAGTCATTTAAAACAAATGTTTTATTTGAGAGTGATCTTGCATTAACCAATGCCAATGACCACCGACTCGATATAACGCAGATTGTTACTATTTACTCCTTTCGAACGTCGCTGAGCCACAATCCGTGAGGATGGTATCCAAGAAACCAGGACAAACTGGATGCAAACAGGGAAGTGTCTGGATCGAATTATCTCCCGAAGTTAACAGATGTCTTTCAAACTTCCACGCCACTCTAGCTTTCACAGCGATTCCCGCCCATCTACAACGCTTTTGCCAGCGATTGCTCTGAGTCCGCCGGTACCCAGAAACTAAGCCAGTCCAAGGTTTCACCGGTACAAACGGCATGAATCTCGGGTGAAAAACAACATTTTCCACTCTGAGTAAGATATGCCATCACTGCGTTAATGTGAAGCAAAGTTTTGCAGTCATAAGTCCGAAGAGAGTAGTTAGGGCTAATAAAACATACAAATAAAAACAAAAACAATAAAATGGACAACACAGAGCAACGGCCAGCCAAAACTATACACGGCTCTATCTTCAGTCATTAATTCACAAATATAGTCTATCAAGGGAATCAGTCTCTCGAGTCTAACCTCTGGTGGATTTCGAGTAGTATGTCTGATGCCCTGAAGTGGATGACCAGCAGGGAACAACTGAACACACTCTTCCAATACTCTCATCAGAGGGGACGAACCTCCCAGTGCTACACTATCCCAGGCAGACACTGGTCTTGTTGATCTCGCTTGAAACGGCTGTGCCCCGAGGCACTGGAGGTAACGGGGGTGGCCGAACATTTTCCTGAGGGCACAGAGAAGAAGCGGGCACACTTAGAGCTGGTGTGGGCCGCTTCTCCCCGGAGGGACCTACCCTTAGAGGCCTGAGCCCTCTGGCATCAGGACCTCTTTCCCAAAGCCTTCTTCGAGAGAATTATGATCCTCAGATCTGCCCTCCCCTGAGAAGACTTTGGCTGAGAGTTCCAAGTCTCCACGTCTCGCTAATGGGGGGCTTGAGAAGCGACACTCTGCTTCTGTTGTTCCCTGTGAGAGGAGATTGACTGGGCTGGGGTGGCCCCTTAGTAGCAGCCCCCGGGACCTGGGTCTGGCGAGGGATAAACTTTTGGAACACCGCTGCCTGTTTCTTTGCCTTCTGAACCAGGAGGGAAAAATGAGTCATTCAACAGAAAGGACTTCTCCTTTTCTTTTATACCAGACAAGTTCAACCACAAGTGTCTCTCCGTAGCTGCCATGGAACGGGCCATTTTCTTGGTGGCCCGGAGAGGAAAATCTGTGGCCCAGCGCAACACTTTCACAACGTCCGGGCCCACACCATTGCCTTCATCCAAATCCTTAAGCAGGTCATCCTGGTATGCCTCCAGTATAGCAATTGTGTGCAGACATGCTGCAGCCTGACCTGCCGCCACATAGGCTTTGCCCACTAACGAATATGCTATTTTACAGGGAGTTTGCACTGCGATAGCCGCAGAGTGTGTGTTCAGATCCTGAATGAAAGTGCCGGAACCAGCAGGTTAGATAATCTCACCTAAGTCATATGGGACAAACAACACCAAATAGACAAAATGACACAGAACATTACTGAAAGCACAGAAGTTGATTATGTTTGGTCCAGGTATCCTTTATAGCTTCTAAATGTTTCTCCAGTAATGCTAATAAAACATTAATTCAAAGTTATCAGGTCTTTTATAATCTTCTAAAAAAAGTTGCACAAAAACATTATTTATACATTGTTCATAGAACATTTTTACCTGAAACATTTAGTTGGATGTTCACCCAACGTTTTTTTTTATATGTTACTACTTAATTCAGAATGTTTAAAGAACATTCGTAAGTAACATTCCATCAATGCAAAATCATCAAATGAAATGTTCCCTTAATGTTCTCATAACCAATAATTTTTTTAAGAAACATTTTAAAAACTGGAAGTTCACAAATAACGTTTTTGTAACTTAATGGGAAAGTTAGCTAAATATTCTTAGATCACATTTTTGGTAGTTGTCATATGGTTCAGAGTCAGTGCCGGTCCTCCCTATACCCAAAGAACACAAGTTGTGTTGGGCCCCCAAAACACCAGGGGGCCCCCTTGCTCTCAAGAATGATTTAGGGCTGTGTTTTAGTTTACTTTTTGATTTTGGCCTCCAAGGATTACGCTTTAATGGACTAATACACACAAAATTATGTCAAATTGTCCACCTTGGGGACTTTTTAACTTAAACACATTCAGTTATGTCTTCAGTGAATATAACAGCTGGGAAAGTAATCGAATACTTGCCAGTTTATTAGATCTGTGCATTTGGTCGTAAAGGGACAGCAGCCTAATAAACCAGCTGCTTTAGTTATTTAATGTTAATCAAACAACAAAAGAAAACAAGAGAATCATTCACTGCTCTTCACTGAATAATCTTAATAACTTTATTAAGAATCAGTGTACATTTAATTCATACAGTGAAGACTATGCAATGTTTTGTTTTATTATTTTACCATTTGATTACTTTATTCAAGTTCTGTATATAGGCTATTATTAGTAGTAGGCTAAATGTTTCATTTCATTCATTAATTTTTTTCTGTTGTATTTGTCCTATTGTTTATTTTTTTATTGTATTACTGACCGTTTCAACTCACTGCTGTTGGTTGACATTGAAACTGCTCTGAAAAAACAAACAGATTATGGGGTTGGGGGTCATTTTTAGGTTTTTATAAACGCACTGACAGGGGCCCCGGACAAAGTTGTGCTTAGGGCCCCCATAAGTATAGAACTAGCACTGTTCAGAGTTCATATTTTTTGTAACAATTTTATGTTTTGGTGAATTGGTGGCTAATTCGAATGAATTTGTAGGATCTCATTCACATATTTTTACATGATCTGTTTACGCCCCAGTGGTGGTTAGGTTTAGAATGAAATGAAACGTAACTATGAACTATGTTTTTTAGTTTTTTTTTAAGTACTATTCCATCATATAGTATATTTTTTCATTTCATATAGTGAAAAAAGAGGTTTGTAGCTCATTGCATTGCTAAATGCTAAACTATCTGTAGTTGCTTTGAAAAAAATATTTGAAGAACATTAGATGAACCAAAGCTTTTAAGTTTTCAGTCGTTACTTGAGTTAACTAAACAAATTGACCAGCCCAATCTCACTGGAAAAAAATAACTATTTTACGAGGTGGCAATTCGTATGTAAAAGTTTCATTGTGCTTAGATTTTGTTTTGTCTTTGTTCAGTCTCCCTGCCTGAGTTTGTCCATTTGTCATTATGGTTACTGATTTGATTTCATTGTTTTCAGCTGTTGCCTAATTAGTTCTCTTTGTTTTCTCCCAGTATATATCTACCTGTGTTTCAGGCTTCTGTTGTTGGTTCTCATTAATACTATGCTGAGTTTGGTTTTGTGAAGTCTTCTTTTAATAAAGTCTTTTATATTAATCTTTTAATCGTTAGTGATGGCAATTTCAAAATGCTGCTTCATGAAGCATCGAAACCTTTACGAATCTTTTGTTCCAAATCAGTGGTTCGGAGCGTGTGTCAAACTGCCAGAGTCACGTGATTTCAGTAAATGAGGCTTCATTACGTCATAAACTGTTTCGAAACGTTTCAAAGCACTCCGAAATTTCAATGGGCGGGGCTTTAACGTTTCAAAGCCGCGATGTACAGAAAATCGCACAAAGATATAGAAGAAAATGTATAAAAACATTTTTGATCAATAAAACTAAGAAATAACATAAATAACTCCAGAAAGGCCACACTGCAGATTTGCATTTCACATGCAAATCAAATTAAATCGGCTAAATGACCTGTGCGAGCAGGCCAGCCTACAGCACAACATCGATGCACCGAAAAAATAAACAATTAATTTACTAAATTAAATTAGAACAGAATATACCTTTCTAATAAATAAAAATACAAAACGAAATAAATCAGAATCAAGTCACAGGATGAGGAGCAAATGTGTGCAAAATGCCTAAAGTGCAGGGGAACATATATTCAAAACACAAGCCACAAATAGTTAGATTAGATTACCCTGACAGATTAATAAATAAAATAAAAATAAATAAATTATTAAAATAACGATAGTAGATAGAATTTTCAACTTTGTCTTTTTAACTGCAGAAACAACAATAAATGCTAAACTGGAGAGGCAGTCTTTTTAGCTAAAAATGTTCACAGCATCCAAAAATAAAATTAGAACCGGCTGAAAAGTTTTGAAATCACTTGTTGATGGTGTACATCCACACTTTAGATTTTCTTATCCCAGACATTGTTAAAGATTTAAATCCTTGCCGCGAAGACGCTCCTCTGTCGGTCACGGATTGACAGTGAAACTTAAATATGTCACGGGGTGTTTGGATTTATTCACGCACGTTAAAAAATATTTATTAAAAGCTTCTTTCTTTGCACATTTTTATATAGGCCTACAGCATTATCATAATAGGCTGAATGTTAACGTATTGACATAAAAGCTAGTTCTATGTGAAATCAGACATTGAGCGCCCTCATATAGCCAAAGTGGCATGATCCTCGTTTCATAACACCCCTGCGAAGATTCGACCGTGAGATCGGTAGTCGAATCAGGCTCCTCCTATCGAAGCATCGAATCTTCGACTATTCGGGGTCACCCCTAAATTAGACATAAGTATAATTTAAATTAATAATGTTAATAGTCTCTTATTGGCCTGTTTAGCTGAGCCATTCATAGAACAAACAAAACAAACCCTGACAATTGATAAAATAACATATAGACACTTGATAATTTTATTAGATGATTAGATAATTGCATTTGAAAGATTTTACTTTTTAAAAACAATTTGCAAAAGATTTGTAAAAGGTGTTTTTATGCCTGTTTGCCCGGGTTTTTTGTTGCATTTACAATGTTCTGACCACTAGTGGAGACGGGTGCCGGATTGTTTCGAAGCCTCGACACAATACGGCACATTTGCTTCAACTGTTTCAGTGTTCCACAAAGCCTCGATCTTTCCACCACTACTAGTCGTCCTCATTCGGTTACCACGCTTAGAAAGTGTGACAGAAGAACCTACCACAAATGGATTATGCATCAAGGGTTATCGCTCTAGCCCAGGAAGGGCTTCCTTTTTTTTATTACAAGCTGCTTTTCTGCCAGCTAGCCTAGGGAACAGCCTTCGATGAAGAGACGGGGCAAATTATTACCATCAAGTAGACCTCCCAGACATGCAAAGACTTTGCTGGAGAGAGGCTATTCTTCAATGTCTGGAGAGTGTCTAGCCCCGATCCAGACTACAGCCAGACCAGGAGCCCAGCCCACCACCACCCTTGACCGTGGAGAATTTGCCCGAGCCCCCCGCAGACGGAGAGCTTCCGCCAGCTACGAGGAGAGAGCCTGTGACGACAGCGCCAACCAGCAGAGCTGATGCCTCAATGTAAGTCTGACCAGGGGTGTGAGCCGGCATCCAACGTGACAGGGAACCCTGGTGGAACTGGATACGGAGGACTGGGATCCCATCCAGCTTTCCTCTCTCACCCTCACCACAAAGCTCAGCGAGTCCTCCAGCCCTGCCTCAGCTGTAAAGCCTTCTCCTTCCCCTGTAAAGCCTCAGGTTGTGCATTCTCCATCTGCGCCTTGTCTCCACCTCAGGTCTCTGATCCTTTCGCTCCCTCTCGACCCGTCAACCTGTCTGCGTCGCCTTGGCTCCTTGCACTCTCAGCTCCACCAGAGGCCCTCAGCCTTGCGGCTCCACCCTCGTCCCTCCGGCTCCACCTCTGTCAGCCGTCACCCTGCCTGCACTGCAGACTTACGAGCCATCCGTGGTGCTGCATCTCTCCATCCCTTCGGCTCCAGTGGGCTCCGCCCTCCCTCCGGATCCACCCTGGTCCTTGATCGCACTGGCTCCGCCTAAGTCCACGGACACTCTGGCTCCATCTTGATGGCTCATCGCCGCACCTTCGCCTTGGTCTCCAGAGCCAGCGGTGTCACTCGAGCCCATCAGCTCTCTGTCTGTGCCCTGGGACCCTCTAACATCATCTCCATCTCCGTCGGTCATCACCCGGATGTCGGCGGTCACCTTTACACCGTGGCTCCTTTGCCCGTGGGCTGTCGTCCCAACTGCACTCTGGGTAAAAACCACATGGCCACTCCTCCCATCATCTCCTTCATGGCTGCTACCTCCAACTACTCCTCCCTGGTTTCTGCTGCCTGCCTGCCTTTCTCCAGCCCTTCTCCTGCTCCTCGTCCACCTCCAAAGGCCCCATCTTTCCTCATCTCATCTGTTGCGGCACGAGGACACGCCTTTCAGGAGGGGGCATACTGTAACAGTTTCCCTGTCTCCTTGCCTGAGTTTGTCAATTTGCCATCATGGTTACTGATTTGATTAGTCATTGTTTTCTAATTTCAGCTGCTGCCTAATTAGTTCTCTGTTTTCTCCCAGTATATATCTACCTGTGTTTCAGTCTTCTGTTGTCAGTTCTCGTTAATACTACACTGAGTTTGGTTTTGTGAAGTCTTCTGTTAATAAAGTCTTTTACATTAATCTTCTAATCATGCTCAATCACTTACCATGCTTAGATAGTGTGAAATCGTATGAATTCGTACAATGTGAACATACAATTTTTAGAGAAAAAAAAATAAGCATGAAGGTCCACCCCAAACATAACTGTCAGTGGGGTGTAAGCAGATCTTACGAAAACATAGAAATGAGATTGAACAACTTCATACTTGTGATGGGAGAAACAAAGTTTTTTTTAAAGCTTCGAATCAATTGAACCAATTGCTTTGCAAAATGCTTCACTGTTTTGAAGTGTAAACACTGGTGACTCCTGCTGGTCAGAACAGACATGCATCAAAGACTCAGGCCAAACATGCATAAAAACACCTTTTACAAACACACTGCAAATGTGAAAGTAAAATCTACCAAAAGCAATTGACTAACCATCTAATAAGATTAAATATCAAGTGTCTGTGTAATGTTATCTTTTATCAATTTTCAGAGCTTGTATTGTTTGTTCCATGGATTGCTCAGCTAAACAGGCCAATAAAAGACTACTATTATTCCTTTTATTTATACTGATTCATCGTGGGTTCACAGAGATCGCCCACCAGCGGTTAAGTGAACTATTGAAATTTCGAAACGTTTCGAAGGTTATGATGAAACAAAGCGTTGTTTCATGAAATCACGTGACTTAGGCAGTTCGATACACGCTCCGAACCACTGATTGGAAACAAAAGATTTGTTAAGTTTTCAAAGCTTCCTGAAGCAGTGTTTCGAAATCGCCCATCACTAACCTACTTCATACAAATTAGCAACCAATTTGCCAAAACTTAAAATAGTTAAGAATTGCCATGTGATTGTGTGAATTATTATAATTTTTTGACTGTAATAGGTCCCCACCCCCCTTTTCATTTTTATTTGGTACATTTTTTTGTGTATGATAAGACTTTCTGGGTTAATTTAATCCAAAACTGGGCTAAAATTAGCACATGGATTATTGCAGAAGGACGTCTCTTTACCTCTGTCTGGGTTGACAGAGTCAAGCACCAATTATTGATGAAATCTGACTTCACCGAGTCCATGTGACTGCATCACTCAGGGGACATCGCTTCACCTGCTAACCTCTGGGTTTAGCTCACTAAAGTCCAGACAGAATCCCATTCAGAAGAAATGAATGAATGCGCGTGAGAGCCGCAAAATGTCTTTCCTGACATCTGTCAAGAAAAGTTCAAATCATAACATCCTCCCATCCCGAAACTGATTTCATCTTAATCTGGCACGTAATTATCTTTAGCTGAGCTTGAGAGATTTCAAAAGAAAACATTTTACCTCATGCATGTGGAGACGTTTTCTTTTCTCAGAAGCGTGACCCTGCCCCCAGTGGGCTGGGCTGGTTCTGCATGGATGAAGCACAGAGGAAGGGAGCGTCGGAGTCCTTGCTTTCATGCATCTTATCTCGAGATGTCTTTGAGGGTGAAGGTAATGTTGGGCGTTAGCTTATCACACCCATTTGTTCTTTTTGTTTGCCCTTGATTGTGTGGAAAATGGTTCTTGTCAAAAGATCCCACATCCATCTTGCTCATTTGAATGAGTTGTTAGTCATTACTTTCGCTCGTAGATTTGTTTTGTCCCAACTAAAGCTGAAGTTTAAGTTCAGTAACACTTCCGCTGATGTTCATGTCTTACTAAATACCAGCATACGTCAACTGGTAGAGGCCATTTCAATCTGTGTGTGACGCACTCTACAGGCCGGATGACATTAGTTAAGGGGGGTAACAATTAGCAGAGGCAATTAACCTTTAGAGGGACACCAATCTAGTAAATGAGGACATGAAAAATGACCATCCACTGTTATAAATCCCATATATTGCCTCTTATAATCAGTAAAATGACTATAAGCTCCTGGTGAAACTGTGATACGTAAAGTGTGATACGGCTCTTTTCTAGAATTATCCTAGAATATTGATACGGATATTTTTATTTCATAGACTTTCTATAAGAGTTATTTATATTCATATAGTTTTCAACATTGCTAATAATTAGAAATGTTTCTTGAGCAGCAAATCATCATATTAGACTGATTTCTGAAGGATTTCTGTGACACTGAAGACTGGAGTAATGATGCTGAAAATTCAGCTTTGCATCACAGGAATAAATTAAGTTACCAAAATATATTTAAATAGACAAGAGTTCTTTTAAATTGTAATATTTTTTACAATATTTTGATCGAATAAAATAATGCAGCTTTGGTGAGCATAAGAGACTTATTTCAAAACCATTAAAAAAGGTAATTATTCAAAATTTTGGAATAATTTTATTTAAATAATTTTAGGGCATTGAATCTTTGGTGCATGGAAGAATATATAAGAATATATAATTCATACATTTTTTTAGTTCAATTTTATTTTGAAAGTGTCAGTTTTCATTTTAATTTTGGTTTAATATTTAGTAATTTTATTATGTGCTTTCATCATTTTATTAATAAAAAAAAAAAAAAATTACATTTCTATTTAACAATTTTTTATTTCAGTTTAAATTTTATTATTTTTAGCACTCCAAATTAAACTTAAATGTAAATTATCAAGGAAATAAATAAGTTAATCTAATATTATTATATTTATTTATATTTTAATTAGTTAACAATAACAACACTGCTCTGACTATACAGTGACAATGAACTTCTGTCATGCCAAATATAGTTGAGGAAAAAACAATAACAGTATTAACAGTATGTTAATGTCATTAACAGATCGCACGTTCATTTGATGCGATCACTATGCTAAACAAACAATGCAAATATAATATTATATAATACAATAATTCCCTAAGTCTAAGATCTACCTTGGACAGATTGACAAACCGTTCTTATGATGTTCAAGGATATTAAAATAAAACTATATATTGACTTCTTGCCACTTTTGTAATATCTGTTCAATTATTTTTCTACCCCAATAATGTCTTTGAATTACCTGAATTTGTGGGCTTTCCTTGGCAAATATGCGATTAAATGTGATTGAACTAATATTTAATATAGAAAATCGGGCGTTTTATATTAGGGAGTCCCTGCTTAGAAATGGTTGGACTAAGAGCCTGTGTTGGTCCAGGTTGTCCATTGATGGAAGAGCAGACATTAATCACTCCCACACCTCTGCCAAAGCCCACATTAGGAGTCTCCGGCACTGACGCAGCGGGAGGCGAGAGGCCAGACCCCGTCCTTCTACACGCATGTGTGGCCGGGGCGATAACAGACACTGAGCTGAATCCTCTTCACTCATCTCAGGACGCCAATGAGCCTCCAGAATGAAAGGATCTGTGAGGTGGAGGGGTGCAGGCCATGCCATTGTTTGCTCTTGTGACTCCTGTGGTCCACTGGCATGTCTGATAACTGGCAGGAGGATAATCACTCTGTCCTCAATAAGAAGAGGCTGACAACAGCTGGAAAGAACAATGACACAAAACAATAAGAGGGCTGATTGGTTCGAGTGAATCTGTCCGCCCACACATCTATAACTGAAAGCTATTGGTGGAATAAACGGATACAGTGCAACCACTTTATTTCAAGATTAATTTGACCTAAAAAAAAAATATATATATATATATATGAAGAGCTCTTTTCCAAAACGGGATAAACGCCATTTAAAAAAAAAAAGAGTTTGTCATATCATTTTGCTGTGTTCTGAACCTATTCACTGCTCCATCAACGTTTCATGCCAAATCGCTATATTTACTTGTTTAAAATGTACTGCAAGATGCTGTTTCTTTCCAAAACGAGATAAGCGCCAAACCTATTTTTAGCCTAAACGGGATATATCCTCTCAACCAATCAGAATTCGGTGAGCGTTCTACGCAATCCAAATAGGCGGCGACCTGAACAGAGGTTTGTTACTTTGTTTATGTTCATTCATTCCTCAAAATGAGTGCTTTAAACTGTAGTAACACTTTTGATGGCCTTGATGAGCCAGTGAGACTTACACCTGGGGGTAGAAAACGCAGACTGGACAAAGAAAATCACAAAAAACAACAAAAAAAGAAGGTTCGTCACTCGGGTGGCGCGTTAATACCAACAGTGGGATGTCAACACAAAGCTGCCGCCAAAGGTTTCTGTCAGGCCGAGAGGCTGTCGCCGGACGATCTGATGGTAAATTTCAACTATTTTTATGAAAAACAAAACAAGGTTGACCAGGACCAGGCCATACTTCATCTCCTGGACAGTGACAAGGAAGCGTCCGAAAGTCCAGGACATTAACAAACAAAAAGACCGGAATGTATCTGTTAAGTACAGTCTTTTGTGCAACAGACATCTGGAGAAAGTGCCCGTTTGCAAAGGCGACCTTCATAAAATTATATATATATAATAACAATAAATAAAAATAAATATATAAAAACATATTTAAATAAAATAATTCCAAAATTTTGAATACAAACCTTTTTTAATGGTTTTGAAATAAGTCTCTTATGCTCACCAAAGCTGCATTTATTCGATCAAAATATTGTAAAAATATTACAATTTAAAAGAACTGTTGTCTATTTAAATATATTTTGGTAACTGTAATTTATTCCTGTGATGCAAAGCTGAATATATATATATATAACAGCAACACTTATTATTATTATTGGTAGTAGAAGTTATTAATAACCCCAATTAAGTGATTATTGAGTGATTATAAGAATATGCAAACTAGTAATAAACTATATAAATATTTTTTTTTTTTTTTATATGGATGATATTTTGAAAAATCACCACCACCAATTATTAATGATTATAAATAAGCAATTATTAAATATTGAAATTATGAATATATTGGTTATTATTATTAAATAATATTCATATAAATAAGTGAAATGTATATAGTTTATTAATACTACTTATACTCATCAATAATATGAGGATATTGATGATGATGATGATGATGATGATGATGATGATATCTGTAGCTCAAACAGTGAAGCAACACCAGGATCATGGGTTTGATTCTCAGGACACGAATGCAAATTTGCATGTAAATTAAGTTAATTAAATTACTTATGAAATATTAAATGCCTTATTATTGCATTAATTTATGCATCTGCATAAATTAGATGACTAAATTGCAAGGACATTGGTATGCAGCTGCTAGCCTTTTCTGAGTGATTGCTAGTTCATTGCAAGTTGATTGCTTGCTGGTCCAAAAAACGAATTAAAGTTTAACACTTAAGTATGAGTAAAAGTAATATTAACGTGTCTTGGCAACACACTAATGATAAATTCAAAATCATAGTGCAATGTTTACTTCCAAATAAAACCACATACATGACATCATCTTATATCATGACACGATTACAAGGCCCATTCATATCAAGGAAATTTGTGTTGCTTTGTTATGTTTCATAAAACACCTGCATCTGTTAATATGAGAATTTCCCATGAAATTCCATGCACAAAAATTCCAGGAAGTCTGCTGCAAATATTTTATTTCATGAGATGTTTTTGTAACACAATGATTATATTCTTAATGTCTTATTCATACAGGCCTAACACAGGGATTTAGCTTCAGGTGCTTTGCTTTTGTGTAAGTCAGTGCTGGTGGGATAAGATTCCTGATTAAGCACGTACTATATTCCCATTAATTCAAAGACTGTTATCTTCTTTCCTTTTAAATCAACAGTATTGGCTTGAAACGCTTACAGCAGCACTGAAGAGCGACCAAAGCAGCTGCTCTAATGAGCCAATCATGTAGCGCTCAGCTAGGACACACACATACACACACACACACACCCTGTGCTAAAATCCACCGAGCTTCCTAGCTGTCTTTTAAGGCTGCATACTAACTGAATTAACCTCATAAATGACACATATGGACAGATTTCCCCTCACATTAGTTGATTTCAGTAGAACTCGATGTTAATGCTAAGCTAACAATACGATACTGTAAGCATAAAAACCACACAGCACACAGACAGGGGTAAAATAGTCTGTTTAATTAGATTTATCTATGTTTTATCACCATACTGAATGAAATAAAATAATGCTGACTTAGTATTTAGTCAAATTTAGGTATATTAGAAGGCAACATGTTGTTGCTGTTTAGACATGCTGCTCAGTCTAGTGTTAAAGAAGAGCTTATAGTTCTTGTTGTTTCATCACAAGAGCTTTTTTAATTTCAGGAGACTTAAAACATGCATTACGCAAGAAATAATTAATTCACTTTGTGCTCTTTGTTGATTTGTGCTTAATGAGTAAAATTATTGTTACCTTTCAAATTATGACTATTTAAATAAAGCTAATCATGTCTAATTACTTCAGCCGACCCTCACAAGCATTATTGTCCCCCAGTCATTTATTTAATGCTTCACGTTTTCTGCACAGCCATGTGTTTGCCATTAAATGGATCATTGTGAGGTGATTTTACCCATTCTCAATCACAGCGCACCGGTGAAAGACAAAATACACCTCAAACAGAACAACTGCCATTATCCATGTGGAAGTGCACGTACTCTACGAACAAGGTTTGTTAGTCATAGAATCAACACTTAAGCAGTATGTGCACGTTACTCATGTCATGCTTTAACATTGCGCAACACTGTTCTTCCCTAGTTTTTTCATTGTATGCTTGTCTTTCATACATGTCATCATAGACTGTTGTTGAAATTCATTTTAATTTCCTCTTGTTGCTCAACACCTGCCACTCATCTTAGTGACTTCACTCTAAAAAATCTTGGGTTATTAATTTCTACCCAAATCCTGGGTTGAGCCTTTTGGGTCAATTGTTTTGGTTATTTATTCAGTGTTTGGGTAATTTTTGTGTTACCCTGCTCCTGGGTCAGACGTAACAACCCAGTGTTTGGGTAGTTTTTGTGTAACCCAGATCCTGGTTCATACGTAACAACCCCAATGTTTGGGTAGTTTTTGTGTTACCCAGATCCTGGGACAGACGTAACAACCCAGTGTTTGTGCTATCCAGATCCTGGGTCAAACATAACAACCTAGTGTTTGTGTTATCCAGAACCTGGGTCAGACATAACAACCCAGTGTTTGGGTAGTTTTTGAGTAACCCAGATCCTGGTTCAGACGTAACAACCCAATGTTTGGGTAGTTTTTGTGTTACCCAGATCCTGGGTCAGACGTAACAACCCAATGTTTGGGTAGTTTTTTTGTTACCCAGATACTGGGTCAGACGTAACAACCCAATGTTTGGGTAGTTTTTGTGTTACCCAGATCCTGGGTCAGACGTAACAACCTAGTGTTTGTGTTATCCAGATCCTGGTTCAGACGTAACAACCCAGTGTTTGGGTAGTTTTTGTGTAACCCAGATCCTGGGTCAGACGTGACAACCCAATGTTTGAGTAGTTTTGTGTACCCCAGATCCTGGGTCAGACGTAACAACCCAGTGTTTGGGTAGTTTTGTAGACCCCAGATCCTGGGTCAGACGTAACAACCCAATGTTTGGGTAGTTTTGTGTTACCCAAGATCCTGGGTCAGACGTAACAACCCAGTGTTTGGGTAGTTTTTGTGTTACCCAGATCCTGGATCAGACGTAACAACCCAGGGGTTGAGTTATTTATCACAGGCTTTTTGCGACCTCTTCAGGAGAGAGCAGTGCTGCCCCGTCAAATTGTTGCATGTCTTTGGTAAAATACAGGTTTGTGTACATTTATTGTATTTGTATCTATAAATTCATAATTGTTCTGTATATCGTTTCATTTTATGCAAAGCAACATACAGGGGCGCGATGTGAGTCACATAAACGAATGTCACGTCGGTCTTTTCGCGTGATGGAAACGCCTGATGCCTTGAATAAAATGTTATGGTTTTATTCAAAAAGAAACCAAATATATCAATACTTAGGATATTAAAATATGTTCTCAGAACTGTACACTGATTGTTTATGGACAGGTTATGGAGTCAGTCACAGCATATTTCGGCTACGAGTGAAACGCAGGGCGTCGGTCTGAAGTTAGAAGTTCCCCCCGCTGAGAATGATACAAGTGCTGACACAAGATCCAGCGCAACAGAGACTGGTCGATTACACTTGAATTACTTCTAAATGTGACTCTGGACCACAAAAACAGTCACATGGGTAAATTGAGATATATGCAGAATCTGAACGCTGAATAAATAATCTTTCCATTGATGTATGTCTTGTTGGGATAGGACTATATTTGGCTGAGATACAAATATTTGAAAATCTGGAATCTGAAGGTGCAAAAAAATCGAAACGTTGAGAAAATCTCCTTTAAAGTTCTCCATTTGTGTGTGCGATTGTGCTGCATTCACTCACAAAAATAAATGTTATATATATAATTACGGTAGGAAATTTGCAAAATATCTTCATGGAACATGATCTTTACTTAATATCCTAATGATTTTTGGCATAATAGAAAAATCGATAATTTTGACCCGTACAATGTATTGTTGGCTATTGCCACAAATATACCTGTGCGACTCGTGACTGGTTTTGTGATCCAGGGTCACAAATGTGTCATTTGTACTTCTTATATTTGTTAAACGAGATTAAACGTAAGCAATATGTATTTAAACTATATGAAATATGCTATACTGTAAAGAATTATCGACAATAAAGTAATTATCATGCAAACCAGTGGTTGTGTGGAGTATTTAATCCATAATCATTCATTCATGTGTGAAGTAAAAAAAAGAACATAGTATTATAGTAAAAATGAATCAACCAATTATGCTGGGTTAAATAAACAACCCAATTTGCTGGGTAAAATTAACCCAACATGTGTTCTGTCCAATATTTACCCAGTTGTTTTTCATAGATAGTGTAGATAGTGTTGTGTGAGTGTAGTTATGGCTTGTGTCCCTTATTCAATGTAAGTCTATGGAATATGTATTTTTTTAACATGTTTTAATATGTTCCCCACAAGAAAATAAAGTTGGTAAGATTCCTAGAAATTAAACAGCACACCTTATTCTTTGAAAAGCTTTAAGGGACATTCACACTGACAGCAATAATCTAGTAGTAGTTCAGTAGTTCAACAAAATGCATTGCGAAATGAGTGACAGAGACTGTTGACGAAGAGACCTAAACTAAAGTAATTAATTCCTTTAGTTTAGTATTCATAGTTGTGCATGAGTCCCTCCATCCATTCTCCAAACCACTTGTCCACTATGTAGGGTCACAGCGATGCTGAAGCCTAGCCAGGATCTTTGTGCTGAAGGCAGGGAAACTCCCAGATGGCCAGTCCATTACAGGGATAACCGGGACATACACACATGCACTCACACCTACAGGCAATTTAGTGTCTCCAATTCATCTGACCTGCATGTCTATGGATTATGGGGGAAACTGGAGAACCCAACAGAAACCTGGAACCGTTTTGCTGTGGGAAGACAGTGCTCAGCCATTGGCATGACTACCAATGCGAGTGCAAGCAGTGGACGACAGCAGAGAGACAATAAATAAATGTCAGCACGAACCCCTCCATTATATGTAGCCAGACTTTTGACTATCAGCATTGACAGCTTATCAGTCGGTTCTGGTCAAGAACCGCCCCCTTAGACAGGAGGACAACACCTGACCAATATGTACAGTGACAGTTTTATCAAGTGACATTTAGGGGTGGGTAAATCTGAAATCGATATCTTTGAGAAAAATACGGAGTATTTAGGTGTACTCAAGGAAAAGTTCTACTCAGTAACTAGTTCTACTAAAACTGATATACTGCAAAACGTCTGACTCCCGATTGAGCAGATGTCAGCCAGTCAGCTTGAAACCAGATTTAAACAGATCGCAAACAGGAAACTCAGCCAGCTCTCATGCAGTATATACATCAGATGAACTCATGCAAGGCTGACACTAGGGCCTTGTTGCCTTTGTGGGCATGTGTCCATAAATTCCATGAGACCATAGGGCAACTCTGGCCTTCAAGGTCCACTGCCCTTTTTAACCCAAATGCTGGGTTCAGCCTGCTGGGTCATTTTATTGGATTATTTTTTAATATTTTTACCCAGTGCTGGGTAGTTTTCTGTAACTCAGCTGCTGGGTCATTTTTACTGTCAACACAAATGATGAACATACCCGGCATTGGGTCAATGTAACCCAATGTTGGGTAGTCTGTGCCAAACTGGTTAAAACTGGATATAATTTGTTCATTTTGTTTTCTGTTCTAAGAGAAAACTTCCTGAGGGGAAACTTCCTTTTTGTATTACATAGAATTCCTATCAAATTATTACTGTAAAAATAGGAAAATGGTCTCACATCTTATCGTTTTTGTTTACATGTACGTCGCAGCCAACGTCTGGACGCGCTGGACGCATTGTGTTTCAACCTTGACACAGGAAAGGAAGATGGGTGGTGAATAGTGAGTTTATTTAACAATAGTGCAGTGATGAGGTGAGCAGGTGAGGGAGAGTCCAAATGAAGATCTTGGTGGAGACACAGAGGGAAGGAAGACGCTGGAGACGGGGAGATCGCTGGAGACGGAGAATAGTTGGGGAGCTGGGGTGAGGTGAGTGCAATAGGAGCCTGACAGAGGAGATGGCACAGGTAAAGCTGTTTTTGATGTAACTTTTGAAACATGAATATATAAGATTGTCATTTAATGAACTGGAACAGCCTACTGATACCAGTTTTCTTCCCACATATTCCCATTTGGCTGCTCTTGCTGCTCCTGTCACATCCTAAAACATTTACTAAATGTTTTTTTTATTACTATTTTATGATTGTAAAAGACTGACTTGCCATTGAATAAAACAGAGATTTTAGAGTGCATTTTTATTATTTAAAATGAAAAACCTGCATTGTCACAAACCTGACAGCATTGTCAAAAAACAACCCAGCAAATGGGTTAATGTATAAAACCCAACAAGCTAGGTAAAAATAACCCAGCATCTGTTGTGTCCAATATTTACCCAGCACTGGGTTGCCAAATAACCCAGAAATGGTTGTTTTTAACCCAGCATTTCTAGAGTGTAGGACAGTGGACCTCACGGGCCAGAGTGTCCCATTTGTCTTTTTATGGCTCAGAAGGCCATAGAGTGCCAGAGAGTCCCCTATATGTGACTTTTAGCTGGACTATTTTGTTTGGCCTTATTAAGATAGGACAGCAAAGCAGAGACCAGAAGTGATATGAGAGCAGAGAGGGGGGACAGGATTAGGGAAGGACCACAAGCTGGGACCCGAACACTGCCCACTATGCTATGACTTCGACACCCAGGTGTGGTCTTAACAGCACAACAGTCTATCGCCCTCCAAAGAAAGGTCATCAAAGTGTGAACTTTGTACTGAGGGCGTCATTTGGGATGAGGCCTAGGAAAGCTTTAGCTGCACTTAAGAATAAAGCGGTAATCTCTGGAGACATTCTTGCTCAGCCACTTGAAAGCAGGGTGGAGGTACACCACTGATGTGCCAAACGTGATATCCGACAGTAATCCAGGCCCCTGGTGAAATCACGGCCGTGTCTCCGACTGTGATGGTGGTTTCCGAGGCAAATATTTATGTGGGCAGGTCAGTCAGGTATAATGGGGTTGGAAGGGTGGGAAATGGAATATAGCAGTGTCTTGGCCTGGTTTGTGGACTCAGATCTCTGCTGCTGCAGAAAGCTTTTTGCCAGACCCTGACCTTCACAAGTGTTGTAGGGTAATTTCATGGCAACACTCATCACATGATTCACATGCTACATACAGTATATTCATACAGCGTTTATTCGGAGACTAACAGAAACCCTAAGCCTTGTAGCAAATGTGGATTTTGCAAGAGTTTCCAGAGCAAGGATCATCATCTAACCCAACTCTACCGACCAATTTGTACGAATTCGTACGAGTGAGTAAAAGGTGGCTAATTTGTACGATTTGTCTAAACCCCAGTGATGGGTAGGTTTAGGAGCGGGGTCAGGGGTAGGTAATTCGAACGAATTAGCCACCTCGTAAAATTTGTATGAATTGCCGTGAGATCAGGTTGTCTACCACACTGTGCAAGAGGGCTACCCTGCTAAAAAAAATACTTAAACCAGCCTTAAAATGATTTGTTGGACAAGGTTTTCCTAGTCTCAAACCTAGGCCAAGCTGTTATTTAGATGAATTAGCTACCTGACCAGCTAACAAGTGCCCCAAACTTGGCCAGGCTGCTGGGACTCTAGCTAACTTTAGGCTAATTTAGGCTGTTTTTTATAGCACAGAAGTGTTATTTAAAGAATATTTTCTCCATTAAATTTAAGATATTTTTAGATGCAAAGTTGGATTTCCTATAATGCTTATGAAGAACAAAGACTTTTTTATTTTTAAGCATTTTTTATTATTATTTTAAGTTACACAAAAATGTATCATGGTCACACACATGCTGTAAACTCTTCAATTTAGCTGCATGTCTTGTATTGTGTCTAAATACTTTGAATGCTTGAAGCAGACATATCCGCATTTTAGAGATATCCAGACCAGCTAAATTTAAAACTTCAATAACAGTTATGTTCTTATCTGATTACATTTTCTTTAAGTTACATTAATATACTTCCTCATTCTTCAGAATGCACAAGCACATCTGGTAAAGCAGGAAGAATATAAATATAGTTAACCTCTAAACAAGGTCTTTGTGAAGAGCCAGGTTTTTATTAGGTTCTATTAGCAGCAATAACAATACATTAGAATACCATTAATAGCAGTCTTGATCTTATCAAATCTGCCGTTTTATTAACTGTCGGGTTTTATTAGCTGAAATAGCTCCCTCTGTGCAGTGATCTCAAACTGGGTCAAAGGTTTTGGCTTATTAAAATGTGTCATCCGGTGAGCCTGTGATATTACCATGATTAGCAAGAGCTAGTCTAATCCTGCGAGTGGAACACACAGGCATCCAAGGGCATATCAGAGAAGACAATCAGAGAGCATTTCCAGGAAAACTAAACTTTGCAACTTTGAAATAAATACATTGACAGTGGTATTGGCTTGTGCAAAACCTGCAACCACAATGCTAAGATGTTGTTATGCCATTTTATTGGATGCTCTGAGTGGTTGCTAGTTGGTCAATGAGGTTATAACCGCCAACCCATACACAAAAGGTTAGAGGTTGTGTAAATCCGTAATCCCAAAAAGCAATTTTAGTAGCGATTCGAATTAAACACGTCTAAATAAACTGACCAATCAAAATAAGACCTCTTGAAGTTCCAGAAAATGAATGAAGATTAAAGGTCTAGTGAACTGAGTGACATTATTCTGTAGCACTGCAAAAGCACATGTGTTCCTGGAACCTGATCTGTGGGTGATTGAATAAAATCACAGCAGAGATCACTGGAAGAGATATCAGGACATTAAGAGAACTCATTCTCCACGAACCCTGCTTGATCTCCTCTGTAGCCATTTGCACTGATCAGAGAGAGGTTAAGCTCAAGAAAATTGGACCACACGGCACAAGGAGATTAGAAGTTCAAGTTGCCATAATACCCCAGCGGCAATCAGACGGACAGGATCGGGGGGGCCGCCGAACGGGGCCCATGACAGCACAGAGGAAAGTTCCTGAAGGAAACTCCTTCTAAAATGGACTTGGACACAGGGATTAGACTCCACCTCTCTAGTGTTTCAGGTGTCACTACTTCCAGAAAGGAAGCAAATCCCAGAGGAAGAATAAGATGCCTGTGAACATATTGAACAAGTATGGAAAATATAAAAGCATGAACAAATACTGCCATCACTCATATTCAGTTGCAGAACGAATGACTTTACCATTTCTTGCTAGGATGTGCCCAAATAATTGGTCAAATGAATATTGCTTTGAGATAATAGGTGTATTTGCTACAAGTACATTAGTGGAATTATGACTACAAAAAAAAAAAAAAAAAAAAAAATTAGTGCAGTGACTGTAATTCACATAATGGGGCTACAAAGATCATTTTTGATTGCAGAAAAGCTCAAAGTAAAGATTATTTTGTAATCAATAAATTATAATGTATCATAAATGATATAAAGTAAATAATATATAAAATACAAAAAACATATTATATTATAATAAATAATATGAAATTATTACTGTTTCACTCTTTTATTAAGTCTGATTGGAAATCAAGAGATTAACCTGTTGTTCTTTCTGTTGACATCCAAAGTTTAATCTTATTCTCAGGTTAATTCAGCTAACAGTCCTCTAAAAGTTGACAGAAAACAGTGTCAACTTAATAAAAGTTCTAAAACTTTTAGAAAAGATGTCCCTCACAACAGGATATTCATATTTAGGGGTCCTTGGCATCAAAACATATACAAACCTCTAAATGAATGCGTTCATTTTTACAGATAAAGAAAATGTCTGTAATATATTAACATTTGTGGTATTTTATCTTTTATGATATAGATTAGATATTAAGATACAGTTATTTAAATAGGCATGGAAATCTAAACAAATATATAATGTTAATTTATTTTATTTATGTAATCATAACATGTATGATCAGAATATGAATAAACAACATTTTAACATAGATTTAGTATTGATTTAGAATAGTTTTCTTTAGTATAGTTCCCCTATCGTTTTCATTAGGGCAAGCGTGGGTTCACACAGACGGTAAGCTGATTTTTTGTAACCATTCCACGGCAGAGCAGGGAAAACGGCATGTGAAAAGAAAGAGAAAAGGAGCTAAAAGCCTTTAAATTAATGATCGATGAGGCCGCTTTCTTTGACTTCAAAGCGCTCCAGAAGCACTTGAAGCACTGCTATAGTTTCCCCATTTTACCTCATGCACCCCTCAGCAGCACGTGACCTGACCTGGTCGTCAACAGAACCCATTGGGCGGTCAACCCCTGCTGAAGTCATCAAAAGAGCCAAACAATGCCACATTTACTCAATCTGGGGCGGCTTTTCAATAGGCAACTATTCCCTATTCTTCCTGCGGGTTTGGCATCTGATTTTATTAGTTCCTATTCCTTATTAGATGGGTTCCCAGTGGCGGTCCCCAGGTCTGGAACGACCACAGGCTACAGAGGAAGAGGGAATAAGAAAGACAGCAGAAATGCTGTGGAGTTTTCTGGAACGTGTCAAGAATTTCTATGGCTAATCATTTCAGAGGTCACTTTGCCAAGACTTCAACCCCATGGTGCTTGGCACTTGTTTTGTACCTCTAGTGAATGATGTAGCACATTGGGGTGCATTAATGTAATCTGGCCAAACTCTTTCTTGCTTATTGTGATGTTACCCTCTGTGAGCCCCTGACAAAGATGCAAAAAGGTTGCACTTTTAATGAAGGCAAAGAAACTGCCTAAATAGTTACAGTTGTTTTCAAGGGGAAACCAATGTGTTTTCATTCATTCATTGTCCAAAACATCAACATTTTTTCAACCAATTAAGTGAGTTTTGGGGAAGACTATTTGTTTGTCCAACCAATTGTCTCGTTTCCTTCTCAGGGAAAGGGGTTAGTTACGTAACCCACAGATGCTGGAACCCTCGTTTTACAGAACCCTCAATGCTGCATCATGGCGTTAATGCTATGGAGCGTTACTACCCACGGCACCATACTTACAAATGCCTACTCAATGAGTTCAAAAGTATACAAGCACAGACCCAGAGGACAAGCGGGATGAATTAACCCAAGAGGACTCGAGAACCTATGCTATAAAATCTTATAAATGTGTGTGGAGGGAACCATACTGCCGCAGCACAAATGTCTTTCAAAAGCGTCTGCTTGGAGGCGGTGCAACCTTGATTGCGCCCACCAAAGCAAACAAAGTGTTGGTGGGACTTACGCCACATACACTTTAAGTGTAGCAGGTTTCAGCACAGCTGAAAGAAGCTGTTTTAAGAACTCCAGCACTGAACCAATCTAGCATTGGACTGGGTATAATCAACACTTATCACACTATGATACAAAAACATGCCACTTAAAAGCATAAAGTTTCTTTGTAGAGGGAGTTCTAGTATTTAAGATAGTTTCAACAATCTCGGTAGAGAGATCAGAATCTACAATCTAGTGCCCCTAAGGGGCCAGACCCACAGCTTCAAAATCTTGGGTCTGGGGTAAACGATTGACCCTGACAAAATTGTGGAAATTGTGGGTTGACTTCTCTGAGGCAAACAAGTCCACTTCTGCCCAGCCGTACCTCTGCCATATCAACTCCACCACACCAGTGGAGTCACCATTCCCCGGGCCTTAGCTCCTGCTTCGATAGGATGTCTGCTCCTACATTTGAGTGTCAGGGATGTAAACTGCACTCAGGGAGAGTAGGAGCGAGGTCTTCTGCACCAGCCTGAAAAGAGGACGTGAATGCAGCCTGCCCTGGTAATTTATGCAAGAGATTACTAAATAGTTGTCCATCCACACCAACACATGGTAGCCCCTCAGGTCTGGAAGGAAGTGTTTTAGAGCTAGAAACACAGCCCTCATCTCCAGCCAATTTATGTTCCACGTGAGAAGAGGGCCTGCCCAACAATGCTGAGTGAGGGGCGCAAGGGATTGCAGAGAGAGTGGAGCCTTCTGCTCTTGAGCCACCACTGAAAGGGCCTCATGTGCAGCAAACCTAACAGTATAACGGCGGCTGCAGCCATAAGACCCAGTAGTATTTGGCATTGACGGACAGACATCCCCTGGCCTAGCCTCACTTATCCCACAGTGGTCAGGATCAACTCCACCCATGCAGGAGACAGATGTGCCCACATTGTGGTCGAATCCCAAACCACCCCTAGAAAAGTCGCAGTCTGACTCTGAGACAGAACAGTTTTCTTGTGGTTCAACCTCAACCCCAAGCACCTCAAGTGAGCAAGAACGACATATCGATGCCAAGCTGTGAACTCTTCCGATTGTGCTAGTATCAGCCAGTCATCAATTTAATTTAGTACAGGGATGCCCAGAAGTTGCAAAAGAGCCAAAGCTGCATCCATGTACTTCGTGAAGGTGCGAGGCTATAAGGCTGGACCGAAGGGAAGAACTGGTATGCTTTGCCTCTGAAAGAAAATCTGATAAACTTCCTGTGTTTGGGAAACATATCAATGCGAAAGTATGCATCCTTCAAATCTATCGTGACAAACCAGTCCTGATTGAATTTGAGACACGATAAGTTTTAGCATTAGAATCTTGAACCTGTATTTACGCAGAGTATGGTTCAAGCAATGCAGATCTAGAATTGGATGCAACCCTCCATCCCTCTTGGGAACTAGAAAATAACATCTGTAAAAGCCTGCGTCTCTTAGGGGAATTTTTTTTTTATGGCCCTTTGTCCAAAAGAGATTCAAGCTCCTCCTGGGTTAACAACAAAATCTGAACTGAATTCTGTAACCCTTCTTTATGGTTCGGAACACCCAATGTGAAGTTACAAACATTATTTATATTCATTCAAACGTTATTGGGAACGACTAAAGATGAAAACAGAACATCTGTGTGCCGAACTGATTACATCATAGAAGCCGTTACGGAAAGCCACGAAGAGCGTCATCAGAAACAGCCGAACTGAACTCATGGGAAATGTTTATCAGGTGCGCTTGTAATTAGTGCACATTGAACACCAAACACAGGCAGAAACAAATGGTGACAGAGTGCTTGTCCTGAGAGATTAACGCCTCGGTTTTTGTCTCTACTTTGAGGAAAGAACTGCGAGACTGAAAAGAGTTATGAGTGAATGAGAGACGCTGCTATAGGATGACTGTTTGAACAAGCTTAATGCCAATTTATATTCAGATATATGTCATCTTGTGTGTTATTTGAACTGTTTGTGTGTTTTGTGTATGATAAGGTTGCATTAGAGTGCATACGTTTCATATGTGTATTTAAAAGTCTGTTAAAAATGTGCATATTGTATTAATGCATAGGGTGTCAAATGTTTGATTGTAATTGGGTATTTTATTCTTTTTTCTTTACAGGTTATCAACCTAATTTGAGCTTGAGCTTAAACCAACTTTTTCTACTAAAATAATTACTGTGTCTAGTCTCTTATCTAACTGAAAACTAAGCTCATCTGTTGGGAAGCTGATCTATGATGTGAATGGAAATCAACAGACTGCAAACCAACTAAGATTATAACAACTTTATTGAAGATTTAAAGTAAAGGCCATTTTTGAGACAATCCTTGTGTCCGTGGGTGACTAAGCTCTTTTTTTGGAAACATTTCCCACGCTGCCAAATGCTCTGAAAGAGGAATCAGACTCGTCTTGTAATGGGGGTGAGTATGCTCAGTGCCCTGAAACAGCTTGCTGGCAGGGAGCAAACAAGATTTTTCAATTGGGGACTCCTTGTGCCTCGATAACCTCGAGAGATGGGGCATAACCACGCCGGAGGCCGCTGCTCCTCAAAACACCTAAGGTAGCGGGGTTGGAGGAACTACTTCAAAAAGGCACTGGGAGGAGAGGGATCATGATACTGTGGTGCTGTGCTCTCTCTCCCAAAAGTGCCTGCCTTTTGAATCCCTGACCACCTCAGTGTCAAGGCTTCTTCTTCCTAGCCGTCCTGGGGCTGGTTGCTTGAAGGCCCTGGCTCTTGATCCTGGCAAAGGATGAACTGCTTGGATGCCACCAACTGTATCTTAGCTGCCTGGAAATTGTTGACAATGACATTAACCGTGTTGCCAAACAGGCCAGATGATGAGATCGGGGTGTCCAGCAGGAAGACCATTTCTCTTTCCTTAATCTTCAACAGGTTTAACCACAGATGTCTCTCCGTGGTGACCATAGAATGAACAGAGACAGGTCTGTGGTCGCGGAGTAATTCTATTACTGATATGGGGCCAAGGTATGAGGTCTTTTAACAGCTCAGCCAGGTATGCCTGTAGCACGGCCATCATGTGCAGGGACACAACAACCTGACCTGATAAGACTTGCTAACCAGCCCAGATGTCACCCCACAGGACCTGAAAGGCAAGACAGGCAAGATGATGCCAAAGCAGGGGGGAGATAGCTTGAGCGTCTCTTTCACTTTCACCAGCGACCCATACCTATGTTACCATGACTTCCCCATGATAGCCGAATAATTCAACATCATGGAGTAATAAACACGCTTATGGGCTTTTCCACAATCTCGTAATCTGCATGGAGATCGGGAAAGAAGGGGAGATTTAGAAGGCTGGCCCCTACCGCTTGACAGAAAGCACTCGATCAAGCACACAATCGATCTTGCTTTGGCGCAATTCGTCTCTTTCTTTGGGCCTTTCTAAATTTAACTTAGCAACTGCCCAGACCACAACTTCAAGCTGATCCTCACAGGCTTTAGCGTGAGGAAGCTGTTCAGAAGACGCACCCAGTTCATGACAAACCACAACCAGGTCCTCATAGCCAGCTGAAATCAGAAGAAATCATAGAGTGAGCTCCCAAATTCAGAAATGGACCCTCAGAGTCAGTAGACAGAGAGAAAGGACAGGCTTGTCTAATTACTCCATCTACGAACCCCATGATCTGAGTCGCCTTAACAACAGTGGGTCCTGAACCACGAGGTGCAGATGTAAAGTTGCCTTCTTTGTTAAAGAAAGCGAGGCGAGAGCGGAGCTTCCTCACAGTGAAGTTTTCACAAATGCTCCGCTTCTTATCAAGCCACACAAAACTTGTTTGCACCCTGAGATATAACAAGGGCATGGTGGCACACATCTCCTAAACTCTCCCTTAGCAGTCTCTTTTATTTTTTCCTGGCGCTAAACACTGAAGAGTTGGCGTGATTTCGCACATGCTCAGACACTGGCATACACTGAAAGCATTCCCACAGCTTCAACACCACGACGGATCATTGAGTTCAAAGAAAAAAATAGTGTTTTATCCAGTTCTGCAAAAGTCAATAGTATATATATATATATATTATAGTAATGTCTGATTTAGAGAGAATCAATCTGGTGATTCAGAAGTGAATCATTCAGACTTGTTTCCAGAGACAAGTCTGAGCCATGCTAGATTTTGAATGATTTTTTAAAATAAAATCTAGGGTTCACAAACTTTAAGGTCATGAAAATGTATTATTCAAAAAGTGTGTAACAAAACACATCTTGGGATTATTCCTTGTAACCAGATTATTTTTCCATAAACACTGATTAACAGTGACATACTATGTAGACAATATGTCAAATCAGAGCATTGCTAAATTGTGTCAGATTCACTCTCATGATGAAATGCTCAATCAGACATAAACAGCCGAGTCAGATAAGAGCTGATGGAATCAGTATATGGGATCCTGGTTGCATGTTGTAACAAGTTATGGATCTGTTTACATGATGAGCTGCCAGTGCGGAGATATTTCCGTGCATTTCAGTCAAACCACACCTTTTAGTTAAAAATAAATAAATAAATAAATAAATGTTGGAGAAACAGCAATACATCTTTTACAGAAATTCCAACTTTCCCCTTCCATAAAAAAATCCATCAAAATTCACACGGTTACACTGCCATATACAGTATTGTTGCTTATTTGAATGTCTACTTGTCTTATGATAACTGGTATTGCAATAAGAATATTTTTGTAGTGTGTTGACCCACTGATAAGGTGAATGCTAAGGTTGACAACCTATATCCTGCCTCAGTCACCCATTATTAACAATTACGTTTAGTTTTTTTATTGCCTGAATCAGATATTCAGAACTTAGGAAATGAAAAAAAGTCAACAAAGCTGCTAAAAAACTTGTGGATTTTCTTTAAAAAGTAAGTATTGCACAAGCATTTCCATTTAAAATGCTAAAATATATTTAAGAAAAAAAAAAGTTTATTGCGTGGTAGATTAAATCAATTATGCTAATTACAATTAGACAGCAGTCATTTGATTATGCAATTAATGTAAAACAGCATAAATGTAAACATTACTAATGGATATGGTTGTTAAGCAGAGAGGATAATCTTTTTCTCTCTCACACACACACACACACACACACACACACACGCGCGCACACGCACACACACACTAAATGTTTTATGCATTACTTTCTAAATAATGCATTTTATATTATGTGAGCCACATTTTAAGTGATTTTAACAATGGCACTCTATGCCTGAAGAAAAAAACAACTGGATTTTTGCCAAGTAGGTTGAATATGTTATATCATATACCCGAACACAATGAGCTTTATGAATAAATGTATAGAATTTTTGCAACCTAAGAATGGATTCGGATGCTAAGCCAAGATTCTCACTCCGGAGAGCTTGGAGCACATTTTCTTGGCTTGTCATAAGGAGTGGCTGCAAGAGAATCAGTGCATATATTCCTCCTGCTTCTAATATACATTTATGTCCTTCAGTTGTGTGGATTTTATAGGGCCTGACAGTTTTTGTGGTCATGCCCAAAACTCAAAGAATAATGTATTTGGGTGTGTGGTACTGAATATCAACATGGGGGGTCAGACAGGAAGTCAGTCAGTCAGTTTCCATATACAGCTTTTCTAAATTATCTGAAATCATTACCATGTTATTAGATTGAGTTATCAAATTTAGAGCATGTTGTTTAGAGTCTTTATACCTCTCTAATGATGAGCACAAGGATTCCAAAACTAGTAACTAGTGTTACTACAATACACAGGCTGCAAAGTGACTGAAATATATGTGACTGATTTGTACGAAGAGACTGGGCTGGGGTTAGCATGTTGCTAAGCTAACGACAATAATAAACATGCCACACATTTTGCTAAATCTATCTATCTATCTATCTATCTGAAAATATCCAAATATCTACCCATATATCTAATTCTTACTTTAATACAAAAACGCTGTCTGTTAAGTCATGACTGTCTGGGAAACAAGGCAGCTGCCTTCAGTTTGGGACAAAGTCAGAACCTCTTTTGTATACTTGGTTAGGGAATCGATACCCTTCATGCTAAAAATATTCATTGCAAACATCTGCCACCACTGACTAACATTATAAAGTGATACGGAACTCATTCGGTTTCGCTCTAGGAGAAATCTGTCAGCAAACTATTCCTTGACATTGACCTAAAGGAGACATTTAGCAATGACAGCTCACATAATAACCTTTTATATGTATATTGATTTTGATTCATTTGGTTTATTACCTGCTAGGATGAGACAAAGTTGAAGGCATGTGCTAGTCCAGTGTAGTTAGGGTTAGGGTTAGATGTTTCACCATCAGACTTTTGACTATCCACATCGTGTCTTACTTCGGCCAAGAACTACTGTACCTACTTAGAAAAAGACTGTCTGGCAGCCATTAATAAACAATAATTATTGCCAGTCATTATCAGCATGGTGAAAACTCATATAATGACAAAAGTCTGGCTAGGATAAAGGATAAAGCCTGGCTACACAAAATTAAGAATAAGTTAAATTAGTATCAGCAAGTTGATAATTTGCTGAACTCTCTTATATAATAATACAATTTTGCACAAACAAAGAGGCAGTATTTTAGTGGTATTTTCAGTCAATCATATTTTCATTAAGATTATATATCAGTCTGCCTGTGCTGTCAAAAAAAAAAAAAAAAAAAATGGCAGAGAAGATTGTGGTCTTCAGCATGTCTTGACAAACCTGACATCTGCTCTGCTTGTTTTCTCCATCATTTACTGAGATCGGCGACTCCACCACATCACTTTGATCTGAGTCTTAAATAAATCATTACTGGCACTAATCAAGTTTTGATTTCTGGTATCTCTTTCAGCCATCAGTGAAGATCTGTGAAAGCTTGTTTGATTAAACAGATTTCCATGTACTCACTGGAACATGATGGATCCTACAGTTAGCAGTGATTGATACAGCAGATATTATTGCTCATACGTATAGTGCTTAAGATCTAACATGCAAAATACTGTTCACAAGAACATCAATGCAAATGCTTCTATTCAGCTCAATTTTGTGCCTTGTTATGTTCTAAAACATGTCAGGCCACGATTCATAATGCCAGTATTTGCTACATGAGTTGCATTGCCACAAGGGACGCTACTTTTAATTTGTTGCCGTGGGTAAAAAAAATGTCCACGGGTTGATTTCCACCCCCGTAAGTATGATTTCGAAGCTCCCCCAAAACATCCCTCAGACTCACAAATCCGAAGTGTGAGTTGGGAGGATGGGCTTTGGGGGCTTCTTTTGTCGCACAGACCTGGCAACCCTGCCTACCGTCCTTCTCTCCCAGGACCGCGAAGGATAGAACGAGGAACCAGCAGCAGCCAAGAGAAACGAGCCCGAGAGGATGAGCTGATCGAGATATTTAGGGAGGAGGACATGAAGTTTCAGAGAGAGATACAGAGAGGAGATCACAGGAGAGCAGGGAGAGAATGAACAGATTGTTTTCTCTTCTTGACAGATTGGTAGAGAAATTGTGTGAATTAAAATTTGTAAATGAAACAATCGTATACATTACTTTTATGTAAGTTATATTTGTAAATGAAACAAAAAAAATTCTGTGCATTGTTTATGTTTGTAATGCACGTTAAAACTTGTCAATGTAATAAAGAAATTATTCTGTACATTTATTTTTGTCAAGTCAAATAATTTGTAAATTAAACAAAATAAATTGTTCTACAGGCTACATCTTTATACTTACAGTACTTTTTACAAGTATTTACAAGATAAGAAAAATAAAATACAAGTTTAAATTAACAGTAGGCTATACATAAAACAGATTGGAAGAAAACAATTTTCTGTAGACTTTTATTGAGCTGAGCAGGAGATCCTGGATGGGCTGCACACACAATAGAGACACTGGTAAGGCCTCTGCCAGCGGGACATCATCTGGGATGAGTGCATATTTCCACTGTCCACTAACGGGATTGCAGGGCTGACTCAGGCGTCGGCTATCATGTCACTGAGATGTTCTCAGAAAGAGGGAAGAATAAGTTAAATTAACTCACATACTCAAAAATCAAACCATAAAATATTTTAACATGAAAAACCGTTCTATGAGCTAAACTCAGGACAGCGGCCCACCAGGACCGACATTGCCTATCCCTGATCTATAAGACATATTTTTTGTGTTTCTATTATATTCTGTTCATATATTTTTTTAAACAATATCTAATATCAAAATCTAATATCCACGTATAAAAAGTCAGTTTTTCATAAAAAGTACAGTATTTGCTGAGAGTTGAATAACAATCTAAAGTACTTCAAATTTATACTTTAATCCAGAGTAAATGTACTGTATGTGGTTACATTCTACCATGACTAGTTTGATGGTTATTTGGAAAATTAAACTAACAAAATGTACTGTCACATTAACAAATTATTGCAAGCTGTGTCCCTGGAGATGTTCAATTTGTCTGGTTTTGTCGCCTAGCAACTGTGACAGCCTTCGTGACGAGCGGCAGTACCATATGTACTGGACTTTATATATAAAACTTTATATAAGTTATATATATATATATATATATATATAGTTATAGTTATAGTTATATAGTTATAACTGCCTAAAAACAAAACGGGGTTGAAAATGGTAAATTTATGTACATAATAAAGTCTACAGTTTATAAACTAGCCTATGTAAAATCACATACTGGTAACATATAAAAGTCATTTGAACCTTTATTGTATTTATTTTTATTTTTCATTTTAATCATTAGATACATTAAATTATTTGATTAAATTGAAACCCAATACTTACATTTAAAAGTGTAATCTGGCAATTTCGTCTCCAGCATGCAATGAAATCTGGGGCTGCGAAGGATCCTTCTGATGTATCCTGCATTCACGGGAAAAGAAGGACGCATTTGTAGGCAGCCTTCGAAGGACCTTCAAATTGGGACAGCCTTCGTCGCGCCGCGGTGACGCAATCGGCTATACTTTCCCCTTTAAACGAGTCTCGGTGCGTCCTCCGAAGGCTGTGTCGGCCGCGCACTTCGAAGGACGTAGCCTTTAAAGGATGCAGCCCCTGAATTGGGCCACAGCTAATATATATCTGAATAATAGGACTTCTTCTATACTACTACCCGTTTAAATACATGAGGTTCTAATGCTCATGCGCCCCCAAGTGGCGAGTATGACAAAAAATACCAGGGTAACAGCAAACACGCTTACGGTGGAACAACAGTTTGAAGAAAATCTTACTGAACTTAAACTGTTGACATGGGCTCCGTCTGAAATCACATACTCTTGAGTAGGTACTACTTCTCAACCGCTTGAAAAGTATGTTTTATATGAGTGTGTGCAGTATGAATGTAATCTGGACGTACTACATCCGCCATGTTGTCATTATTATGTGACCTATGGCATCAGTTACGTTGCCTCACTGTCATCCACAAATCTCTCCCGTGGCCTCATGGGATAGTAAAGTGTCCATCACTTCAAAATCGCACCAGAAAAAGTAAGTTCTCCAGGTAATTTTTGCCCTTAGTACCTGTTTTTTGCCTACTATATAGTAGGGAAGTATGCAATTTCAGATGCAGCCATGGTGATAGCTAGCTATCTGAATAAGGGTGCAATCACATTTACCTTGTGAAAAGGCCTCATTATATCGTAGATGCTTGTGGTGTGCACTGTTGACTTGACTCAGAAAGCAATCTTCAAGCACTATGCTAATAACCTCACAGAAAACTCACAACACAACTGTATACAAGATTAGCACAGGCGAATATCGCTCACATTTTCTCCATGTAAAATTGGGTTACAGAGACAATACAGCATTTGTACCGCTGTTCACAATGGCTTCTTCTGTTAGAGTAGATTCTCCCTAATCAAGAAGTTCTGGAAAGATGGCCAAGCTGATCAATGAAGAGAGAAATCTTACCTCATAATGGCTCTGGGTAATGAGTTCCTGCCTCAACATTTAAAACTTCATTTGCTTATATTACACTGAGCATTAGCTTGCATTACAGTAGGGTGGTTGTCTGTTTTGCTTAATAGAAATTTACAAGTGGAAATACACATTTCCAGAGGATCTAATTTGGCCGCTATCAGTGGGAACATTACACTGCTTGAATTTCTTCAAGAGTCACTTGCAATTTGTAAAAGAGCAAATTAATATTCTGTGTTGTTTACAATTTAATGTCTGTGGATGTTTCAACTCATTTTGTAATTGCACTTACACTGGAATTGGGTGAATCCTAGGTGGTTGCAAGGGTGTTCTGGATAGTTTCTAAGCGCTGCTATGGTTTTCAGCACAATAGTCAGGTCAGGTTACATGCCAAAGTTCAATCCATAAACTTTCCCTGTTGATTGCAAGTGCAATACGAGCAACAAACAGTTCTTGTAGGTTCTTCCAGGCTTTGCCCAGCTGACAGAAACACATCTTGGCTTCTGAAAAGCATCAAGCGCTCTGCTATAGAGGTAGTTTCCAAAGCATGAGTGGAAAACTAGATCTTTTTAATGAAACTGAGACCACACGTGAGCCACATAGGTATTAAACTTTCCCCCTTAAACTTTATTGAGTTATTTTTTGCTGCAGGTTTTCATGCCCAGTCTCAATTTGGTGTCCTAAAAATAGATCCACCATAGTTCCTTAACATGGGCCTCTAATCGTAAAATCTCTGAAGTGCCGTGGGTGTCAGACAGCTAACGGGAGAATTCCTGAGGATATTCCAAAACTCTGGGTTTCCCACAGTTCAGGAAGTACAGGTACTGGGGTGGGTCAGCGTTCCTTTGGCTCCGATTTTTCCTTGCGCAGAACCTCCCCGTGTTCAACATTTTAACTTTACAGAGATGGTAATAATTCCACCCCCTTTTTATTATTACATTAATTCAACAATCTTAATTTATGAGTTCTTAAAGAGACCTTTTGTTAATTCTAGCTGATTCAGGGACAAAAAAATGTCAGACAAATAGCTCTGATGGTTTGGGAAATTATGGGATCCGGTCCCCATTGAGCGTTCCCGGTAAATTTGTGTCCTGCTGAGGGCACTTCCCAACTCCTGACTCATCATAGGTAGTCTGGCAAGAGAGAGCTATAATTAGCCTGTGAACATCTTAATGAGTTTAATATGGCAGCATTTGTCAGACAAGTCACTGTCCTTGTCACCTAGGACCCATGAGAAGACACAAACTGGGATGTGTCCAGACGTCATGTGTGGGAACTATCATTGTCTCTGACATAATATCACTTTCCCACATGCGTTTGTTTTATTTTTTATTTTTTTAATGAATTTGCAATTCGTCACAAAAAATATTGCAAAGGTTTACAACGGGTGTCCAACATTGCTCCTCGAGGGCCAAAGGAGTTTAGCTCCCAAGACATCTTCCTGAAAGTTTCTAGTAGTCCTAAAGACCATGATTATCCAGTTCCGGTGTGTTTAATTAGGCTTGGAGCTAAACCCTGCAGGATAGTGGCCCTCCTGGGGTAGGATTGGACACCCCTGCTTTAGTAAAAGACATTGTGGTGCATGTCCGTGCAAAACTTTTCATCACATAGCTTTGGTGTTGCACCATTTCAAGGCATCACTACACATTTTGATGGTTCTCTAGGTGTTTTCTAAGTAGGCCCATGTTAAAATAACTCACCCTCTGATGGTCTGGCTCTTGGATCTGGCTGGATTTTGTGTGCCATTTTAGCATCCACTAATTGAAACTTAATTGCACACCAAAACTCTACAGGATTTGAGCTATCTGTATGTAGTACAAACTAGACCTAAGTCCTTAACCTTCAGTAAGGTTGGGTTTACACTTAGCTTGTTTGTTCGATTAAAACGAACTCTGGTGCAATTGCTCTGTTGGTGCAGTTCATTTGAATAAGGATCATCCGATCCCTGGAGCTCTCCAAAACAAAGTGGACTGAGAACCACCTATTTTCCGTCACATAATATGTCATGAAAGCCATAAAAGACAGATCGTGAACACTACACGAACCAGGACTAAATGCATCCTTTTTTGGGGGGGGGGTCAAGAAAACTGAACACCAAAAAGCTGTAGCTGATTCATCCCTACTTGGACGAGTACAGTATGTGTGGTTTCTTTCTTTCCTGCATAGATCCTCAACATTTGCTATATCACCACCTCAGAAAAGTGCTAAAACCACTCTAAAAATGTGGGACTTCAGTCATGTGGCATGACCGATCTTTGCTGCCCGTTTCATAGTATACACTGCTGGAATTTAGAAAGAGTCACACTTTTAACAGTTCTTTCAGGTGTTGGTCAGGTTTAAACAAGGTAGTCATGGTTTGCTTAACCTCTTTTGCTTTTGATGTCAAGCCTGTGTTTGATTTCTTTAGAGAAAGCCAGAGCAGAAGCGTGGGAGCAGGAATGGTAATTAGCAAATCTCTTGAACGTAAATATAATTGCGTTAAAAGAGAACGCCCACCCCGTCATACTGCATGGAAAAAGCTTTGCAAACCAACAAGCTGGATCCAGGAAAGCAAATTAAAGACTACAACCTTGTGTGAGAAAGATCTCCAACACCTATAGCTATCAAATTGAGCAGGCCAGAGTCTGGAATGAGACTCTGTTTTATATCATTTAAGAGGTCTTTCCCCTCAAAAAGCAGATTATGAAAAGTATTTTATAGCTGCTAGTAAATAATAAATAGTCTTGCCCTATAAAACATAAAAACACATGAGAAATAAAGAGCTATGATTGACTTTTGGACTGGATTTCAACAAAACTGGATTCTGGTGAACCTGTGTATGAGCTGCACATTTACTACATTATGTATGTGCAGTAAGTCATTTGCATATCATAAATATACTGTATAGTGGCCTCCGAATTTTTTTTTACATTTTTGTACACTTGCAAATTATTATAAATATATTTTAATAATCTATTATTATAATGATCAAAATATCAAACCAAGTGGCACAACAAACATATTAGCTTTTCTCATAACTGAAATATTTGAACAAAGAAAGAGTGCAAATAGTTTTCTTAATTTTCAACTGTGCATGTGCTGTTTTATCATTGGAAAGTTAACAAACTTGAAAAGTATGTTTTGTGCTTTAATGTAAATGTGTGTTTAAATATAATTGAGTGATTATTTTATTGTTTATTTAACAATTTGAAACATTGACTTCTTTTTAAAGGGACATGGATTTTTGTAATATTTTAATATGCTCCCCGAGGGTTCACTTATAAATGTTAATAAAGTGTTTTGCACAAAAAAACAAAAAACAAAACATAGAAAACCATAATTTATAGACAAAAGCATTATGAAATTATTTACTTACAGTTTGTGATGCAGCTGCTCATCTTTCAACAAAAGTCTCTTTGTGAATTCTCCATTAAACTGTGCCTCGTTTACAAAACAATCTGCAGTCAAATGCTCCGAACAAACATATAATCCTCCGACGCGATCTGGGACGGCATTAAAATAAACCATCCAATTGTTTCTGACGCTGGGATCCTTCTGAAGTCTCTACAGAGATGCAAACCAGCTGTTTAAACTGGACAAAGCGAACGTTACTTGTCTGACTCTTCCATTTGTCCTGTTGTCGACAGACACAAGTGTGTAGAGTAAGTCAGAAACTGAACACACATCTGTATTCTGTATCGGTGTCGACAGCGGCAGTCATTATAATGACTTACGTTTGCTATTGACTCGACGCTCACGTCCAGTGTAGGCAAATGTCAGCCATTAAGCAACTGAACGGCAGTGGGCGGAGCCTATAGTTTTATGGTGTTTAACTATTCCGTGATGTCTTGTTCTGGAGGCAGTCATATGCAAATGTATTTGCCCCTGTGACATCACAGATCCCACAATATCCAAACAAGCAAACTGGAACTACCAACAAAATATTAGTGCATTCCTGGAACTGGGCGTCGTTACACTACATCCTTATGCATCGCTTTCTTCCAGGACTTTTACGGCTTTTCCCAAATCACGGAAGAGACCTCTACGTGCGGGTTAGCAGTAGCATGAGCCGTCAGGCAAGTGTTATTTAAATAAACTCCTGATGTACTTACAAACTTTCCAATGCCTCGTTTTATGAGTACAGAACCTATTTGTACTACTGTAGAAGTTTGGTACCATTCTGGGCATTATTAGTGGGATAATTTACGAGATACAACCTTGGATCCATTAGCCCCTGCACTAAGCCATCCGGCTGATATCTCTAAATATGCTCTAACTTTAATAAAGTTCGATTAAGGGAAAATTAAAGCTTCTGGGGGGGTGTTTGGCTCGAGATCATGGTGCAAAGGATCCTAGGTTGAAATTACTCCGAACCATCCCTTTAAGCTCTGAAACTTGCAGGATGTTTAAATGGTACAGTACAAAGACCTCTTATCAAAAGATCAAGGCAAATTTGATTTCTCATGTCAGATTCAAAATGTATTTATTACTTTTTAATTAATAAATTGATCATTTATTGTAGATAATTAACTGTATAGTTTAACTATACTATAGTAAATGTACCCACTGTACCACAATTTGTTAAGTTTAATTTATAGTTATTACTATAGTAACTACATGTAACATATGTAACAAGGACACATTCAAATAAAGTGTTTACCTTAAATTTTTATGCCTGTGCAAAACGCTATAGATACATTTATTTATTTATCTAAACCTAAATAAGTTAGTAAATAAATAAACATGTCTAAAGAAGTAAATCCCCCCCCCCCCCCCCCAAATTATTTGTAACGATAAAAACCCAATAAATAAATAAATAAAAATTGTGTGCGATTTATGTTGTTCCCACATTTAAGTTGCAACGCATATGATGGACAAAAATCTGATATATTGGGCCATATTTAGCTACAATGTCATCGTAGCCTGTTATACTAATTTTTGTATCATTTTGAGTTGAATTAAAGTTCACAGACACACAGCTGTTCATCCCTTTGTTTGAAGCAAACTACATTTGAAGCTTCCAAGTGTTTCCTGAAAGAACATTTTCGGAAACATTTCCTCTGCCTGGACGCCTCCTCTGCCCTAATGCCTGGGTGAAATATCAGACCGCAATTACAACAGCGACAACTGTGAGTGTACTGGAACTGTTTGAGCAAAGGAACTTAATTCACCATTTTGTGATTTACAAGCGATTACAAATTCAAAGTGCTTCCCGGAACATTCAGCATCACAACGTGTCACTTGTTCTTAAACAATTGTGAGACTACAGTATGATTTGAACAGACAGTCGTATTCATGGCCTACACTGGGATAACAGGATCACACAAAGGTTTTGTTTTCGTCATCTTTTTTGATCTCACTAAATTGCCAATCATGTGGTGCCAGTTTTTTTTTTTCATTTGTGATTACTCAAATTAATTAATTTGGCTTAGCTTTTGGATTCATTTAGTACCGACGCAATAATGTAATCGAGCACCTGTGGGCCAATCGGATTGCGTAAGATGCCACCACTTATACGTGTCGACGTGCAGTGACATCAAAAGAAGTGAGATAAATCCAAAATGAAAGGCTTTTTATGCCTGTCGAAACAGTTCACCAAGGGTCCGCGTTCTCCATCACCTTGAAGAGCTGACCTTTGGAGACGTCAGCGACTGCTCGATATTTGCATCGGCCTCTCCTGGATTTCAGACAATAGGCGCAGAGGCAGTCCACTTAGACACAGATTCTCTGTATTTTATTAAACGCAGCCTTGAAAGGGCATGACTCAAGCTGTGGAGGAATTGAAAGCATCAACGTTTGGTTTGGGTGGCACGGCTGCAGCTCTCCACTCCGGTTGTGGCAGTTCGGAGACTAACAATGTTATCCCAGCGGGCCATTGGTGGACACAGCACAAGAGAGAGAGCTCGAACAATAAAGCGTCCCCCTCCCCAACGGTAGTAATGCACCTCCCCAATTCCACTGCTCAATTTCTCACGCTTTCTTGTACTTCTCACGCTTTCTTGTCTATCTGACAGAAGATAGAAATGCATGCAGGTTTGGAATGACAGGAGGCTAAGTAGATGATGACAGAATATTTGTCCCTGTATTGGACATATTATGTGTAAACTAACAATACACCCTCACACTTCCCATGTTTATGTGAAACACATTGTAATTACGGCTTGAGGACATTACCGTTTTAGGAAACCAAAGCTCTGACTCAGGTCATGCAAGGTAATGGTGATTTCCTTGTAAAACAGATGCCAGTGTGGGATCCAAGTTAATGGAAAGGTCACAACCAGCTATCTGGTATTTTGGAAATTCATCACATCTATGACTGAGTGGTTTCTCACTCCGACCCAAGAGCCTGCGAAATGACGTAGCTCCACATGACCTGCAGTTGTTTACTAGACTACTGGTTTAAAACTGTTTAGTCACTCGAATCTCATTGGTGCGATCAGTGCCAAAACAGGAAACAAAATAGTTTTTGAATTCACATCCCAAACTTGGAATGATGTAATGGGCTGAGGTTTGTATTGGGCCAAAAACTGCTTTTGCACAAGCCATGACCAATTGCGAGCAAAGATCAATCAACCCTCAAGAAAAGACTAGTCTTCGTTCTGGTTCAACAAAGCATGGACGAATGGGCTACTAAATGTCTCTCGCTCACTAAAGATATATCAGTCTGCTTTCTCTTTAACACCGAGAGACTTTAAGAGATGTCAGCGGTAAACTCTAAAGGTTCACCTTACTCATCGCGGGCAGCATCATTTTCCTTCCACCTTTAAACAGATGACATACACTTACCTTCTTCTCAGTTTATCTTATTATTGAACACTTTGTTTTAGTTTACTTGAAATTTCCTGGCAGGTGACAAGTTGAGTGCTTTGAGCTCTCCGTTGAAAGGAGTTTAGTTTCCATTCAACTGTCAGGAGATTTGATTAAATTAGCTTTAGGGAGAAAGAATTTGGCAGCTTATGTACTCAAAGTTCTCCAACCATTTTATTTTTTTCAAAGAGAATGAAAAAAAAAAGTCAGTTCCATTTACTGTATGGGATCTCAACCCTACCATCCTTGAACTATCACAGCTAAAAGAGCCATTTACAAATCCCACTATGTACAATTTGTAACCGAATGTAACTGAATGCCATAAAAAAAAGTTAAACCAGCCTAAGGTGGTTCGCTGGACTTAGCTGGCTTAGGCTAAACTATCACGAAAACGATCTAAAACAGGCTATAACTGGACCAGCATACCACCTTTCTTTTATCAAAAGATAAAATAAAGCCAGAATTCATGGAAAACCACCATCTTGCAATTGTTAATAGAGCTGAAACATGATTAGACTTGTTAAAGACAGTTTTTTGTGCGAAAGTTTTAGTATAAAAATAATTAAAAGATTGCACAATGACACAAAAGATACTCTAAAGCAAATAAAATTTAGATTAATGAACTTTCTGCAGCTATAGCTTGGTACCAAAATCTAGTGAGCTGCCCAGACAACACTTTCAGATGGCGTTCAAGAGTTTTACAAGGCAACATTATCTAATTTTGGCTGAAATCTAAAGTATTGAATGAGAAGGTATTCCCATAATGCTTTGCAGCAAGCAAAAAGATGGTGCGCGCCCTATTTCTGACATACCGGTGTATCGCAATATTAGCTTAGCAACATGCTAACATCAACTTCTACTGAAATGAATTGTCTCTGTGCGATTCATGTAAGAAGTGATACTGTGATACGTGATACCTATGTGTGTAAATAAATCCAATGTTTCGAACTGCAATCAAGAGTTTGTATCTCAGCTAGAATGTTGAATAAAAAGGTTGTTGTTTACATCAACAGCAGACAGCAAGGGAGCTAACAAGGTTTGAGAACAGAGCATTTCATCTTAATTATACTGCTCTGTGGTCTTAATTCAGACTTACAAAGTCTTTTGTAAATATAAATCAAATGCCTTAAAACAACAACATGCAGTCATTAAATTATAGGCTTCATATTATAGCACTAAAGGCAATTTTTGGTTGTTTCGGTTCTTTTCTTCTGGTAGCAGGGGGTCTCGGGTTTTTAGCGGCCTTGCATGCATACAAATGACCAGAAAAGGTCCCTTACTACTTAGAGAAATAGGCAATTACTTTTAATGGAGCAAAAACTGTTTGGAATAGGGTCCATTTGAGCAGCGCTGAAAAATGCTTCATTTGCCACCGTTTGCTGTGTCAGCATGAGCTGTTAGTGTTGGTGTCTTCAGAGTTAAAGGTTTTCCGTCTGTTTGATGAGGTCAGCTATTGTTAAAGTTAAAAATGACCAATTCAGTGCGCATTTGCACAAACAACAAATTACATTCTCTGCTCAGCAATACAGACCTAATCAATCTTCGATGTAGTGTTTTTGGTACATCTTACATCTATTGAACCAATTAGTTCAGGACTGCAAATCCTATATTATTGGTTTCTTTGTAATAAACAGCTGGTGATGTTCCTAATTTTTAAGTCACATTTACCTTTGTCCACCGAATATGTGTCACTTCGATATGAATCCACGCAATTTTGCTAAATTTTTCCTCACATAGATTTTGTAAAGTGATTTGGGTGAAATATCCCTTTAAATTCGCAAATTTGGATGGAAACAAAACTAATGACTACATCTTAAAAATGACATGAATTATTTTCTCACGTATGTGCCATTTACACGACACCGTTTTCAACTAAAAACGTAAAACCTTTAACGCATTTTTGCCGTTCGTTTACACACGACAGCGCAATTTTGGGAGCCTAAAAACAGAAACCTTTGAAAATGGGTGCAAGTTTTTGAAAACGATACCGTTATCGTCTCCGTGTAAACTACAAAAAACATGAATTTGTGAAACGGTGACATCATGCGCATGTGTATCACTTGTTCAGTCTATAGGCATATAGTGTTTCTTTACAAAGTGACATCGCCACCTACTGGCTTGGCATGAATAATACAGCGTTTTTAGTCGTTTTCATGTATCGGTGTGAACGGGGATCATTTTGACAACGTTGTCGTCTGTAAATGCAAAAACGTAGGTGGAGAGAAGACGGTCTTTGGTGGCTGTTTGAACACATTCGACCACATGAGCGTTTATACTGTGAAAGCAATCCGGTTGAATGTGTTTTTGACTACCTCTGGATGTGGTCAAAAGTGGACATGCTCAAAATGTTTTAGACCCCGTCCCTGTATTTAACGTCATCCACTTGTGATCTGATCGACCAAAATGCTTCTAATACCATGTGTAAATGGGGCCTAAGTAACTTTGCACCTACATGTCAAATAACTCTCATTAGAGTATTAGTCGACTATCTGCTTAATATCTGCTAACACTTTATTTTTATGCTCCCCAACAGACATTCTACTGCTAACTTTTTCAACTTATTCTGCTAACCCTACCAGTCTACTAATACTCAACTAATACTCTAATAAGAAGGTTAGTGGACATGTACGTAGTGTCAACTTATAGTTGACAGAATGTCTAAAGTGGATCATAAAAATGAAGTGCAACCATCACTACTTGTTTCAGAATGTTCAGAGAACATTCAAAAGTAACATTCCCATAATGTTTGAAGAATGATCAAATGAAATGTTCCCTTAACCTTCACATAACCAAGATTTTTTTTTTAAATCTGGTCTTTTAGAGAACATTTAGAGAACATATAGAAATTACGCTTTTATAACTTAATGGGGATGTTAGCAAAACGTTCTTAGAACATATTGTTGTTAGTTGGGTTGGAGATTTGCAAGCTTTCATTCTCAGAAAATATTTTCCAGCAGCCATCAAACCGCTAATGAGATGCTAACCATGCTAACGCTGCCCGTGCTAACCAGCCAAACTGTGATCCCCATTTTACCAATGGCATACAACCAACCAAAGTAGTTCTTAAATGTGCATCCAAAGATGACAACACATCTGACTTATGCAAACAGTTAGTCTTTTGTGTGGTTCACCTAATCTCATCTATCATGATGAAGATCAGAGACTAAGTGGCTCCGTGATCACGCTGCCAAACGGCATGTCACACCTTCTCCAGAGGCACCCTGTGCAAGTGTACATGCGTGACCTGCAGGAACCTGCACATCTGTTCATCCATGGGTACACTATGTAACCGCAATTATATCTAACAACCTCAAAATGTTTGCTCATCGTGGAACATGTACAGCCAAATCCGTCCTGAATGATGTGAAAAAATGCAACCCTCTAGAGATTCAAAACATTATGTAACTTTTCGGAACTTGTTGGAATTGCAAATCTGTCTCTATAAAGGCATAATTGACCCAAAAATAAAAATGCTGTTATTATTTAGCAGCCCATATATGTCACAACCGAACACGCCAGTTTGAAGATGCAGAGAAAGAGAGAAATTGAACTTACATAATTTACGTTTTTTAGCTTTTAGTATGAATATGTTAGCCTTACTGTTATCTACAGTATAAGCTGGTGTGCTGTGAAACAATGACATAATTCACATTTAGGAGAGATAAGCATTCAAAACTTACAGTCTCTCACTTCCGCTAAAATGGATCACAGATTGTTAAGACATCACCGCGGACTTAAGCTTTTCATCACCTCTTCTATCCAATCAAAGGCTCTCTAGAATCTAAAGCTCCGCCCCCTATGCTATAAACACCACCTGGCCAAAGCCACCGTTGACACGTCACGGAGCGATATGGCCTGTAGATGTGAGTTCAGTTGCTCAAACGCTCAAGTTTTATCCCTTTTTCCAACTGAACGTTGGTTAAGAATGAAATGGCTAGAACTTATTCACACTTCTACTGTTGAATCCAGCGTATCATCAGCGCTCGGATTCGCTTCCATGGTGCTATCAAGTACGACTTGCAGTGTGTGAGGTCAACTAAACGCTATTGGCTATTTGAAAATGGGGAGGAGCCATTCAATATGTCCCGCCTTAGCTTCCTGTTTCAGTGGGAATTACGTCAACGCATCAAACAAAGCTGCACGTTCCAAGGCACTTCAGTGGGCCTTTAAACTTCAGTCTGTTTCTCATATAAAGCTATTGTATGCCTTCAGAAGATTTAGTGCACACGTTGTAGAAACTACTGTTACTGTGACTTTGTTTTATGAACTCAGTAGATGTAGTTGCTATGAACTGCTGTCGTACGTAAAAGATCGGTGTGAAGATTCTTCAAAAATTCTCCTTTTGGGTTCCACAGAAAAAAAGAACAGTATAGTAATTGATTTACTATACTTTTTAAATTAGCAAGTAACATGGTTAAATAAAAAGTGAAAAGTTGAACTGAAAGAGTATTTTCTTGTAAAACAATCCAAAAATCTGCTTACTTAGAATTTTTTTTGTTTAAAGTGTACTAATTTGGAAAGACATAAGGGTGAGTAAATAATGACAGAATTGTATGCCTGAACAGGTATGATGCCACTTTGTAGGTCAATCGGCAGTTCGCATCACACTGGTTCCCTCGACAAAAAGTGCTTTTTGATTATCACATAAAACAAGCTAAGTAATCAGCAAACGTTTATATTACTTACACGTTTTGTCCATCAGGACAATTTTCACAGATGATGATCACAACTCTTTTTATTTTTTTTGTCATAGAATTTTTATTGTTGCAAAACTGCATTTTTACATTTTATACCACCCCACCCACCATAAACAACCTTACCCAGCCCCAACAAAGCAATCCCCAATCTGATCAACAGGACATCTGAAGATCGAGAAAAAAATTAAATAAAAATAAAAATAAATAAATAAATAAAAATAGAAATGAAATCAATAAAAATAATTACATATATGCATACATTAATGTATTGATCACAACTTTTATAAATTTTGAAGCCTAAATGCAGTCGCCAGAAGGAAAAAGCGAAATGCTAAAAACGAACTACACCACGGTCGCTCAACTTCAACGTCACCATCATTAAACCTCTGGCAAACTCTTTCAGTTTCTATCTAAAAACATTCTCCCAGAAGGTTTGAGTTAGAATAGTTTATAAGAGCACGATTATAAGCGGACTGAGTTTACCTGTTCGGCTGATGACGTTTAATCTCCTCGACAGACTCTGTAGTCTCATTTAGACGCTTGTTACACACGTAACAGCTTCAAAAAATCACGAGTGGGGTAATAGTGATGTATTTTATGTTGTAGAATAAAACGTGAAAGTATCTTGAGCTTGTGTTCACCACAGACCTTATCTCAGCCATTTAACCAAAACCCTAATCAAAAAACCCATTGACTTCGGGATTAATTTACGTCATACATGCTCCACTCTATTGCTTAAAGGGATAGTTCACCCTTAAGTGAATTTTTATCATTTACTCACCCTGGTGTTGTTCTAATGGCGTATGCCCTTCTTTCTTTTATGGACCACAAATCAAAATGCTCATAATGGCAGTGAATAGCGACCAGCATCAAGCTTTTAAAAAAAAAAAAGCCAAAGTATCACGGAATGATCCCAAATGACACGTGTTGTATATTCCAAGTGTTTGGTTTGGTATAAAACAAACCAAAATTGTATGTATTTTTTTAAAACAAAATCCTGACCTTGGCCGTTGGTCTTCTGTGCACGATGTTTGTGTTCGCCTCTACAAGTTCACTCTGTGCTGCCCAGAAAAACACAAGTTGTGTGAAATCAAGATTAATAAAAATGCGACACAGACTCATGTTCTCTGAGGTGAATATATCCGTTGTGTTCGTTGTCACAGGAAGTTATAGCGTTCACGTCTGTCAACAGACAAACCAGTCCGGTGATAATTTACTAACTTTTTAGGTGGTTCTACGCCAGGGTTCCTCAAACTCGGTCCTGGAGGGCCACTGTCCTGCACAGTTGAGCTCCAACCCTGATCAAACACACCTGAGCCAGCTAATCAATGTCTTCAGGATCACTAGAAACTCACAGCTAGGTGTGTTTGATCAGGGTTGGAGCTAAACTGTGCAGGACAGTGGCCCTCCAGGACCGAGTTTGAGAAACCCTGTTCTACGCTTTGTATTTCACGTTGCGCATTTATTAATCTTGAGTTCTCACAACTTGTGTGTTTGTCTGGGCGAGATGGAGTGAACTGCGGTGCTAATAGAGTCTCACGACGTGGGACGTACGGCATTAGAATAGTGTGAGTAAATGATGACTTCATTTTCATTATAGGGTGAACTATTCATTTAAATGAACCATTATTCCTTTTTTTTTTTCTACATCCATAAAACACCCTTGCTTTACGGTCCCTGATCCGCTTCCTTTATACTCCAGGCTTCTCTACAGCCCAACTAAATAATGGATTGTGTTTGTGTGCGTTTCTGAAGTGAGTTCAATCCTCGGCACTTAACACTGCCCTCTCGTTTTCTCATGAAGAGCTCTAGTTCGGTAAAGCAAACCGAAGGGCAACTACTGTGAAAACATCTCTGGTTACCGCCATGTCTGTGGCTGTGCTCCTTACTGGTTTTTAAACGAAAGGGTTTGAAGTTCTGAATGAAAAATGACAATACACTGTGCACGACCCAAACGGATTGAGAGCGCATTCACTTGCAATTATAAACCACATGAGAATGTAAAAACAGGAAAAAGTGAGCAAAATTCCCTCAAGGGGCCAGCGCTGAAGAGGTAATATTCTATTTTCAGGGAGTATGTGGTTGAATCTGACATCGGTATTTATATTTTTTAGTCGTTAAAGGAGATTATAATTTGTTTCTGGAATAGAATTCACTTACCTACAGTAATAATGAGGCTGGTACTTTGCTGAGATATGACCACGTATTTATTTGGTTTGAAACAGGCTTTGTCTGTTTCCTGAAAATTAAGACACACACACAATCCAAAGCATTTAGAAGTGGTATTTATTAAAGGTAAGCTGTCTGGCAGAGCTTGATAAAGCGGACCGCACTTCTCCGACTCGTTTCAAGTCTCCCGAGGATGATTAGGAAATGAGCATGTACAATAAAAAAAAACTTGTTTTTTACGGCAAAACAAAATTGTTGGAGACCAAGTGCTTTTGACAGCTCATTTAGTGCTCAACTTAAAGCAAGGCCGCAGAATGCTTCGTCACACGCCACTTTGTGGCTCGCTGTACTAGTGGAGAGCATCGACAGGCCTGCAAAAAGCCCATATACACACGCTTTAAATCCCCCGGGAGATCTCGAGAGTTTGAGGCCCATGAATTACATCTGAAAAGAAACAATTTGTTGGGGTTGTAAAAGTGTAGAAAGACAATGAAGAAACAGACAAGGTGATTGCAATGGGTTAATGGAGTAATATTTGCAGCCATATGTACACAAATGTGTGTGCGTGCGTGTGTGTGTGCGTGTGTGTGTGTGCCTACTTAACTATATTTTGGGGACAAATTTGAACCCAGAAGTAACCAAAACCTGAGAGAATATACAGTTTGTACAGTAAAAAAACCATGGAATGTCCCGATTTAGATAGCTAAGTGTGTGTGTGTGTGTGTGTGTGTGTGTGTGTGTGTGTGTGTGTGTGTGTGTGTGTGTGTGTGTGTGTGTGTGTGTGTGTGTGTGTGTGTGTGTGTGTGTGTGTGTGTGTGTGTGTGTGCACATCAGGGGTGTGAAGATGCATTTAGCTCACAAGACAAGACGAGGCGATATTTTAACACTATGTTAAGAAATCTTCAATGGAAAAATTGGAAAAATAGTCTTTTATTTGACTGAAAGTCACAAAATGCAAAACGAAGCTGGTGCATTTTGTAATGTTTTAACTAATCTAGGGCTGTCACAATTGATTATTTTGGTAATCAAGTAATTAATCGATTATTAAAAAAATTAATCGAGTAATCTGATTTTTTTTTGTGGTCATATAAGTGAACAATAGCCTTTAAATTGACTTCAAATACATATATTTTATAAAAATGAGGCAATAATAATTGGTTCAAAAGCAAGTATCAAAAGCAAGTAAGTGTATGGTTTTACTGAACAACACTGTTAAAATACATAATGTATTCATATCATATTGAGCCAAGGCAAGCATTAACAGAATCCCGAATTTGGTGAATTTTCGCAGGCAAAATCCAGTCATTTCAACAGGAATCCAAAGATTTTCCCATTTAGATTTCAAATTGGATTCACCGCATTGACCAACAGAGAGTTGCTTGGTTAAAAGTGACTTTTGTGTTCATACATCACTACACTATTGACCATAGACAATGGACCTTTTTTTTGTCTGTGATTGCACTTTAATTATTCAATTTTGTCTTGTACCTTATGTGTGCAACCATTAAGAAAACCCTAGAAACCACCTAGCAATGTCCTAACAAGTTTAGCAACCACATAATACCCAAAATCACCTTAAAAATTGCATAGCGTCACCCTAATGATCACCTTTGTTTGGTACACCCTAGCAACACCCTAACAGCCACATAGAACACTGTAGCAACCACCTATAACCACCCAATCGCATAGTAATATGCTAAAAAACTCACAACACCTTAGCAGCCACACAGTAAAACCCTGGCAACCATTTACAGCACCTTAGCAGCCACACAGGAACAATGCTAAAAATCACCAAAAAATCTTTAAAAACACCAGCACCCCACAGAAACTGCATAGCAATGTGCTTAAAACCACGTAAAACCACTAAACAACACCTAGCAATTGCATTGCAATGCCCTAGCAAACACAACCATGCAACCCCATAACAATGTGCTAATAACCACTCAGAACACCTTAGCAACTGGATAGTAACACCCTGACATACAACACTCAAGCAACCGCATAAAAATGCCCTGCTAACAACCAACAACACCCTATCAAACGCATAGCAACATGCTAGCAACCACTCAGGGAACACCTTAGACACCGCACAGTGCCACCCTGACAATGATACACAACACCCTAGCAACCATTCAGAACACCCTAGCAACTGCATAGCAATGACCTTGCAACCACAAACAAGCAATCACATAACAATGTGCTAATAACCATTCAAAACACCTTATAAACTGGATAGTAACACCCTGACAATGACACACAACACCCTAGCAACCATTCAGCAACCGCATAACAATGCCCTGCCAACCACCAACAACACCCAAGCAAAAGCATAACAACATGCTAGGAACCACTCAGGGTACACCCTAGCAACCGCATAGTGCCACCTTGACAATGACACACAACACCCTAACAACCATTCAGAACACCCTAGCAACTGCATAGCAATGACCTTGCAGCCACAACCAAGCAACCACATAATAATGTGCTAATAACCATTCAGAACACCTTAAAAACTGGATAGTAACACCCTGACAATGACACACAGCACCCTAGCAACCATTCAGAACACCCTAGCAACCACATAACAGTGACCTTGCAACCACTCAGCACACCCTTGCATCACGGCGGTGAGTTTCCTGGGCATACGTCATCCACAAAACTTCTTCACACGGTTGCAGTGCAGCACTGCAGCAGTGCTAAATTATGATGTCATAACGCACATCTCCAGAGCTATAAAAGCAACCGAGTGAGAATAATGGTTATGTAGGATAACAGCTTAAATCTTTCAGCAAAGCATCTTCCTCCCAATTTACTCCTTAAGGCCTTAATATCCATGAAGACATTAGCTCAGTCAGTGGACTGAGACGTTATCCGATGAGAGAAAAGACCATCAAGAGAAAACTGCATTCAATGGAGTCTTAATGCTGTAATAACACTGACTGTTGAGCCCTGTACCGTGAGCCATATGGTGCCAAGTCTTTTCAGCTTATTAGTTCTTGTAATATCAAACATTTGCACTGACTTTCACCCAGTAATGTCATTTTATATAATACAGTAAGTTATATACATATAGTATGACTTTACATTTTCATATTAAAACAAACAAAAAAATCAGTTTGCAGTCGTTATTCAACTTTCACATTCCATTTTCATGACTGGTGCGAGTTGCATGACGCATAGTTCATGTCACAAAATAGACTATACTAGGTCTCCAGGCCTGTTAAGACCATTAGACTGACGAATGACAAATGACAATCACAATTAAGTTACTCAAAAAAAATAAAAAAAATAAAAATTCCCTCTTTTAAAAGGACAAACCCGTTAGATGACTAGATGCTCCTACTCTGGGAAATTACACCATGTTCGCTGGTGCTTTTTTGGTTTTATGTCTCATATCATCTCTATGCTGTTTATAGGCACCATTCTTTTAAAGTCGTTTGCCAAACAAAAACAGCTTGACGCAAGGCAACACAACACATCCTGCCACACTGTTAAATGGTTTTTCCATTGGGCCCTCACATAAAGTCATGTCTGCCATCTTCTGGAGCACTGGAGAAAAAACTCTGGAACTCCACAATAAACCTCAGATGCTTCTCTGAGACAGCAAAGAGATTAAATAAAGAACAAGTTGAGTTCGCGTCTTCTCAGATGCTTCTCCCGAGACCCAACCAAGAGTCTCTAGAGTTCCAGAAGATATCTCAACAATGTCTCAAAGTGTTAATCAGAACTCATTAAAAATAAAGGTTCTTTATTGGAATCAATGGTTCCATGAAGAATCTTCAACATTCCATGGAATCTTTCCATTGCACAAAAGGTTCATAATAGTGGAAAAAGATTATTAAAAAGATCTTCACAGTAAGAAGAAAAAAGTTTACTTTAAGAACTTTTAACTTTGTTAAAACTTTTAACTGTTAAGTTAAAACTTCTTTTAACTTTTTAACTTTTTTTTGGGGAACCCAAAAAAAAAAAAAGGTTCTTCTAGCGACTTTTGGATCCTTTAGTTTTAAGATCAAACATCAATCTAATTTAAGACCTAATTATACACCAACAACTGTCCTTTTTATTTCCCCAAGCAAGGAATTTAAGGAGACATATCTGAGACAAAGTTGGTTCTTGAAGAAATTAAGAAAATTCAAAGGTATGAAAGGAGCTCATCTTTAACCCGAATTCAAAGATACAAAAGCTTTTCAAGTGCTCAAGCATTCCTTTACTTTTCCTCAAATCTATTTATTTCTTCTTTTAGGAACATCACAGGAACATTTCATGTTGGTTAGATCACGCTTTTGGCTTTGTGGGTGGGAAACTTGGCGCAGCCTTCAAAAGAACTGCAGGCACAGTTGTGTCTCATTGAAAGTCACAAAAAGAGACCACAATTGTGTTGTCATGTCAGGATTATGGCAGCTAGCGCAGTTAAAGTGACATCATTGTTTAAATATTTGTCAGGATGCTAAACTGCATTTGAAATTCAGTGGCAGTAAAGACATCATGTCCAACACGCTCATGGGAGTTCGTAACCATTTTATATATTTGACCAATTGGAGGTGAATTGGTATGATGTCATTCATCTGGTTACGACCCACTGAGGGTTATGTTTAGGGGTGGACTATCATGCTATCATCCTTTTTTACATCTTTTTGTAAAAAAAAATTAAAAAATCAATCCGAAATTGTAAATTAGTTACGTTTTCTCACGAGAACGGGTTGTCTGACATCACACCAATACAGGCAATGTCACGAACAATTCTTAAGAATAAAACTCTTCTTATTTATACTTATTTTCTTACTTAAGAATATTATGTATGCTAAAACTTTATTCCAATGGTCCACTTTAGACATTCTACTAACGATAAGTAACTTAAGCAAATAAATGTCAACTTATTCTACAAACCCGAACCCTAACAGTAATACTCTAATGAGAGTTAGTTGACATGTAGTTGCAAAGTTACGTATAGTCAGTAGAATGTCTACCATTGAAATAAAGTGTAACCTTATGTATTCCCCAAAAACACTTTTTAAGAATGTTCTTATCTTGAGACTGTTCTTTTTAAATTTTTAAGATGTTTAAGAATCTTCTTAAAAATCATCGTAAATTCTTCCTAAAGTTAGGGTAACCTCTAATATCCCAAAGGTAAGATTAATGAATTTATTGGGTTGTTTTAAAGTAATTGTTGTAATTAAGCATTACAACATAACGCCAGCTACATATCAAACATATTAGTACTACTGGGGATGTGCACAAGTATTCTGAAGTTTTTATTTTTATAATCACGACCGCTTTTGGCAGCATTCGTCACAAATGAGAGAGCACAAAAAGATGAGGTGCAGATTAATGTAACGAGACGCTCCATCTTTGAGTCTGGCTCTTTATAAATGACTGTACATGGTGCATTAAAAAACGTGATGCAGAGTGCCAAACTCCCGTCAAACTAAATGGTGTGCGCACTTATTACGGTTATTTGCAGGCAGTGCAAAAAATAGGCCTAGGTGTTTTTCATTGAGTTGATCAACGAGTCTTCAGCATGAACCACCATACAATCTGATAACAACAAAACCTGTAATTTTGTCTTAAAGTCCCCCTGTGGTGAAAATCAAGCTTTTAATGTTGTTTATGTGTCTATGTGGTGTTTTTAATATGCTTTAAGACAAACCATGTGTAAATTCATAAGTCGACACCATTGCTGAGTATTTTCTCCTTAAAACTGCAGTGAACCAAAGACCGTCTCAAACACACGGTTTGAAATCGCTGGTGTTTCTGACGTCACAAACTACCTTGTAACCAATCAGATCAACGTGTGATCGTCAACGAGTGGATCTCTGAGCTGAGTGAGTGAGTGGAGGCGGGGCTCATTTGCATATTCATTGAACCGCGCATACTAAATGAGGCAAGGGTGTCGAGTTACATTCAAGCTAATTTAAGACATGAAGAAAACTTTTAAATATGTAATTTTGGTGATCAAAAATGAGTTTTAAAGCTATACTGTGTAGGATTTTCTCACATCTAGCGGATCCCAACTGAATATTACTTTCTAGCCCCTCCCATTCAGAGGGCGTTTGAACTCCTACGGTGGACGTATTATTTCAAATCTGCCGGCAGTCGCGAGTAATCTCCCCCTCGCATTCGTCACGGTGCCACTGAGTGTAAAAACATGAGGGGCGAAGCTTGAATTTCCAGGTATGTCCCTCTTAGGCTAATGTATTTTCAAGATGCAGGCGCAACATGGCTGCCGCCATTCGAGCGACTCGCTCGTATGTATTCTAAATGGCAGATTCTACGCTTACGAGAATACTTGATTAGTTGGTTGAACTAATTTGATTTTGAAATAACAACATGTTTTTTGCTAAAAATCTACTTAAAATATTACACAGTGTAGCTTTAAGAAAAAAAAAAGTTAAATATTTGAGAAATTTTGTCAAGTGCAATATTCAAGGATTGCTCTTACGGACATTCTAACTTCTTCGAATTTATCTTCAGAAATAAAGTTAAGAACAAAATTTGTGGATCCAGCCCCAGAATTCAATTAGGACCTCAGGTAAATGGTACCAGCTGCCAGTTGCATAAACATAGCCATTACATTAAGATTGTGTCTCAACTAGTTTGAACAACTATTATTTAGCCAAGTCTTGCTTTTCGGAATTGAATTACACCAATCTACCTTTAGCTGTAAATGACCTTAAAAAGCTGTGACCAGATTTGAAGTGTCCAGTCCACTTCAGACACTCTTTTAACTATTTGTAACTTTGCATCTGCATGTCAACTAGCAGTAATTAGAGTATTAGTCTGCTTAATATGACTTTATTTTGATGCTCCCCAACAGACATTCAACTGACTATAACTCAGAATTACAAAGTAACTTACAAAGTAACAAAGTACATGTCAGCAGACTCTACTAACCTTAACACAGGCTAAGTGGTATGTAGTTGCAAAGTTACTTATAGTTAGTAGAATGTCTAATGCCCAATACACACTGATTATGGTCTGTCCCAGACGAAAGATGACCAATCGTGGTGATTTATGTGGTCATGGTTCCTAAACGGTGGTCCTACGTCGTACAGTGAGAGAGGCTCAAAGATGGTCGTTGTCACGTTCTTGCCACCAAAGATAGTCTCCAATTATATTCAGACAGAGTCAGAAATTTAGCATGATCATCTCACAGTGTGTTTGCTGCTACGAACTACGTTTACGTCTTCTGACTAGCCAATAAAAGATGAAATGGTGTACTGGCGTATTGATCTCTGAGACATGAAATGGCGTGTTGATCAACGCAACATGGCGCTAAAACTTAAAACTTACCGTCAGCTCCATTTGCAAAAGTGCCATGCCAAGTTGGCCTCTTTTCCCTAGCATTGACCTCATCCATATTCTCCTCTTTCGCTTCCTCCTCATTTTTTCAGCACACATAAAAACTACAAATGCCAAAGTGCAATTATCTTGCTCTATTTGTTTACCAATAGCACATGCTGAAGACGTTTTATTCTTCTATACTAACTTGAGTCGTAGCCTCTGATTCAATAGGTGTCATCATCGTATAGTCTACATGTCGTACCCAAGTCGTATAATGTGATTAGTAACGATCTTATAGACCTTATGCGCCAGAGAAACGAGGGCGCCGCCATCTTTAGAATATTGTCTTTAACTCTGTATTTCTATGGCATTGCTGTCCAGGAGTAATTCGCTTTTGAAGTGGATTTACTTAATATATAGTTAACGAAAGTTATCATGAGGACTGTAATGTTTAAAGCAGATGTCTTAACAAATGTCAGTCGACCGGGAAGATTTTAAAACAAGCCGTTCATTCATATATATACGCAAGATCGCTGTGAAAATACAGACCGGAAGACAAATGACAACGAGCGCAGCGCTGAAAAGGGGCGGAGCTACATAAGGTCTATAGGATTGCCGAAATTGCACAGTCTGTAACAGGCATACTATTACTACAAATATACTATTAAAATAAAGTGTAACTAAAAAAATTAGGTGACTAACTTTTAAGATTAGTCTAAGCAGTTTATGCAACGCTGTTACTAAAAAAATACAAATAAAACCTTGATCTTTACAATGAACATATAGCATTTATAATTCAGACTCAATTGTCAAAATGTTTCTCTCTTTGAGTCCAGCATAAAACAGGGGACCGATACCATGTCTTGAACCTTCCAGCAGATTTTGTTAAAACATCTTTCTTGTATTTAATTCATTATCATATACAAAGAAAGTGTCTTGCCACAGTCTAAATTGGTAGGAAATGTCAAGCCTTTGTCGAGCCCCCTTTAGCTTCGTGTGTTTGAGGTGAACGGTTCACTCCAGGAGGCTCGCCGGAGACCGCTTCCATTGGGATAATATTTCAACAGCGGTTACAGTTGAGAACGACGCCATTGCTCATTTCAGGTTGTACCCACGAAGAATGCAGCATTGGCTTTTCCTCTGAGGAGATTGCGTGCAGAGCGCAAGGCCCACAATATCAGTCTGTTCTCTGGTTAACATTTTCATAGGTTGGTCTTGCTGTCGAATATACTAATGCTCTGTTAAAAGATAGAGGTAGTGTACAGTTAATGCTCACGGATTAAGTCATTGAGTGTTTGACATTTCTGTCCCCGGAAACATCAAGAAGCCTACTGTGCCTTTAAAGTGCTAACAGATTTATTTTTAGTTGTATATTGGACAAAGGTGACTCTCCTTTTGTAACCTTAAAACTACAGGTGTTGGAGAAACTTCTTTGAATTATTTTTCGCAGTTGGTGACAGAAGAGGTGCAATTAGACACTGTTAAAGGAAATATTCTTTTTAAGATAAAGTTAAAAGCACTGCTGCCAAGTTCTTAGAAATGTAATCTGCTTTTGTGTGTGTGTGTGTGGGGGGGGGGGGGGGGGGTTTCATGTGGTTTTTGCACCACTTGGTCAAAAATGTAATATGGTGTAACAATAATAACATATTTTTCTTACACTTTGAATAAGTGTGAGTGTACACATCTAAAATATTTAATTATATATTGTTTAAAAAAGTAAATTATTATTATTATTATTATTTTTTTTTTTTTTATAAAACGGTTAGTTCCAGTCCTTGATTCTGATTGGTCAACAATGGCTGTGTTTTATTCACGATAACACACGGCTATGACGCTTAACCCAATGGTTCTATGTATCACTAAACAACACCCCTAGCAACCACTCTTAGCAACGTAAACACATGTTTGTTCTCATTGAGTATTGTGAGAGATCGAGTAAAGCTGTGTCTGAAATCACTCCCTATCCACTATATAGTGCACTATTTAGGGTGTCGGCCATTTTGTAGTGGTGTCCGAATTCTGAGTGAACGACATCATTCCCTACTTTCGTTCACTACTTTTACCCACAATCCTCTCTGAATTCGAGTGTACATCCGATGTACACTTGCTGAGACACTATTTCCCACAATCCAACACGATAAGGCGTTAGAGCGCGAATGAAAAATAAATATAACGGATGGCAACAATGTCACCATAGCAACGGCGCACGCGAGATAGAAAACAATCATTTGAAGGACACTTAACAATCATTTGACTGACTGGAAACCCCGCGAAAGTAATGAAAGTAATGTTTAAATAACGGAGGGGTTTTTTTTGGACAGTTTTATGTGTTTATTTATTTATTTATATATATACCGTTATATCTATATTTGAATAAACAAATGTGTTGTGTTGTGTAGTGTTTTGTTCTCTTTTATTTTCACATATAAATGTAAAAAGTAAATAAATATGACAAGCAAGTCTTTTTTTAAATCAAATAACGCAATAAACGTGAAAAATACATACATACAATTGTTACAATTCATACAGCCAAAAAAGGAAATTTCAAAGATGGGTAAGTAATGTTTATGACGAAATTGTCCGAGCTCTCTGGCGCGTGATGATTAGTCAGCGTCCGAATTCGCTCACTCATTTTCGTTCACTCTTTGCTGATGTAGTGCACTCAACTGCCATTCACTATGTAGGGATTAGTGAATGAGTGAACGAGTGAGCGGTTTCAGACACAGCTTAAGTGAGTGTAGGCCTACCTGCATTTACAGTAGATTTAGCATCTTCCTTCACAGGTCAGTCCAATATTCGTAATAAAAAAATCTGTTTGAATGTCCGCTGTGATATCTTGTCCTTTTAACAGTTAAGGGGTTTACCCATGCCCTGACACGCTAGTCATCTGTCAGTTGCGTCTTGCTTTCTCAGTGTTCATAACAAGTTTGCCCTTTCAGTATAACAGTCTTCTCTACTGACTGACTCACTCATAAACACAGTCTTTGTCGCCATCTAATGGCGAAATAATGTCTTTATAAAGCTCGGTCGGGGACAATTTTTTCCAGCGGAAGGAAGGCTTTTAGTGATTTTACTTAATAGAAGTTGCACTAATACCTACATATTTTTTGGCATACATATTTTCGTACTGTCATAATTATGTTATGTTTGTGTTTTCTTTAGTTCCTGTTTCCTGTTATTAGTTGCTATGGTTACTGATTGACCAGTTCATAATGTTCATCTGTTTATCATCTAGTTTTCATGTTAGTAGCTTGTGTATTTTCTCCAGTGTTTAGTTTCTCCTGGCTGGTTTCACTCTGGCTTTTCTCCTGTTATTTCCTGTATTTTGATTTAGTAAATAGCCTAATGAGGGCTGCCAACTCTCACGCATTCACCGTGAGACTCACGCAATGAACACTTTTCACAGGCTCTCACGCCATACATCCATTTTCTCACTCACAGAAAAATCGCGAAGCAAAGAGGACACGGAGACCGACAGACTAGACAGAGCAGGTTACTTAATTTATATTAAAAAAAATCTCAGCTCTCAGATTCTGTTACTTTTATTACGAAATTCAAACAATAAATACCGTTTTGGCGCTTGTAAATGTTACGCGACAGATCCCTAGCGGCACGTGAACCGATCATCTCTAACGTTAGCTAATAGTAAATAAACACGAATGAACACTGTTGAAAGATACAGTAGCCTACAACTTACCGAAATGTATATTCGTCATAGCCTACATAATATCGACCAATCAATCAAACAAAGGGGTCAATAAAACAGATGGAAAACAATTATGTCACATAACATTTACCTCAGGAAAGCCATTTGATGACCATAATATAGGCTATAGTTGGCTAGAAAAAAGCCATGGACATGGTGTAGCCTATAACGTATAGTCGGCACGTTAGTTGGCTAGAAAAAAAGAGCTATAGAGAGTATTTTGCTAAATATGTGTACTATATTACATATTTAATATATTTTTACTTATATATCATTAAATAAAGTTATTATAATAAAAAAAACCGCATTATATTTAATTTGAGTTATTTTTAACCTTGAATACTGCCAGCTGATAGGGCTTTCTGTTGGTTTACAGCATTAGGTGAGTTGTTTTTTCTTGAGAAAAATGAATGCCTATCTTGTGTAGCCTACCTAATATTTATCCAAATGAGTCAATATTAAATCAAATCACAATAATTGAATTGAATTGAATTGAAATAATAAAAAAGCACAGCTTATCAGAACTTGTACCATGTAAACATTGTAACATGTTGTCACTAAACCTAATAAAATTCAGTTTAGTTACTAAAATGTTTTGACAATCACAATACACTTATTGTGATGCAATATTTTTTTTCATCCCCCCAATCCCCACTAACCTCTAACACTATCTCCAACAACGTAATCATTATCTTTATGATATTTAGTAGACTCAGTTGCATCACCCTGTTCTATCCGCCCCAAAATTTTACAAAATAAATTAGAATTGTATTCGTATGTTTATTGCTTATATTTTTGAACGAACAGATCTGAATAATAATATTGATATATTTTGCTTAATTTTGTCACTCAGTTTGAATGAACAGGAAACAGTAAAGCACTTACTATGTACAGTATGTGTACAAATGCATCTGTTGATATGCATACCAATGTTTTGAAAGCATACTTAAAGATTGGTGCACATGTTAGCATGAGCTGAACTTCTGCTTTTTACAGAAAGGACTATGCACTCTTTGGCAAAGTAATATTTTACGCTAACCTCTTCCTTCATTAGAGTGCTTGCATCACAAATTCATCAGTAATTGACAAATATCTTGATCTTTGTGAAATACTGTAGACTTGCAGTCTGTGCAATTCAGTTAGCTGTACTGTAGAGTTATCTCATCAAATCAACCTGTTAGACAATTGTCCTGATAGTACCTTTAGAAAAGAGCAACTTTTCTTTTTTCTTTTTTTTCTTTAGTTCCGTGGGGCATATGAAAGCTGTAAACATCTGTCAAACAGATTCTCTTGAATACAGAAGGTTGATTCTTTCAAACTCCTCAAGGTAATTACTATCAGTATAACACTTGTTCCAGCTACTTAGGACCTGTGGCATGGGAATCCAACGGTAGGCTGATATAATGGTGCAATCAGAGCTTTCATGGGATGTGAAAGGTAATTAAGATGACAGACTGAACGGTTTTCCTTTCAGCGGATACCCGCTGCTGACTTGTCAATACCTGCGTAGGCTGAGGATTGTCAGCACCTGCGGGAAAGATATGACAACCAGTCTTTGATATGTTCTCTGGAAATTCTTGATTCAGAACTGATTCAGTTAGGGTTAAATGTATATGCTTACATGAGAAACGAATGTAATTGCAGGTAAAATGAAGTTGAAATTTATATTAAATTCAATTAGTAGATACAGTTAGAAGTTTGATTGAAGTTACTTCTTTATATCATTTCATAATTACTATTTTCTTTGAAATATCAGTAGTACTGCTACTGCCGAATGAACTGACAAGCATTAATGATAACTAAAATATACTTTACTGTCATTTCTATTGAAACTTGTATGACATGTAGGCCTATTTAAAGTCCCCCTGTAGTCAATAATTTTGTCCCTGAAAACTGATCTTTGATCACCAAAATGACACATCATCATGCCTGAAAAAAGCTTGAATGTAACTCGACACCCTTGCCTCATTTAGTATACGCGGTTCTATGAATATGCAAATGAGCCCCGCCTCCACTCACTCACTCAGCTCAGAGATCCACTGGTTGACGATCACACATTGATCTGATTGGTTGTGACTCAGAAACACCAGCGATTTCAAAGCGTGTTTTTGAGACTGTCTTTGGTTCACTGCAGTTTTAAGGAGAAAACACTCAGCAATGGTGTCGACTTATGAATTTGCACATGGTTTGTCTTAAAGCATATTAAAAACACCACATAGACGTATAAACAACATTAAAAGCTTGATTTTCACTACAGGGGGACTTGTTATTTGTAAATATTTGTTATTACACATGTGTAATGTTTTTCTTGCATTTAAAATATATTAACTTTAATTGTAATATCGGGTAACACTACACACAGTTAAACAGTCAAAATGTAAGTAGGCCTACTTAAAATCTGCTATAGTATGTTAGTCAACAAGTCAAAATAAGTGTACTTCTTATAAGTGTATTATTAAAACATATTGATTTAAGATGTCATTTAAAGTAAGACTTTTAATTTGCCAATTTGTCCCCAAAAAAATCATCTTTCAGCCCAAATGTGCCGAGCTGAACAGGAGCAGGAATGAGGATAACTGGACAGTCAGTTACAATAAGTGTCCACTAGATAGCGCCATCACCTCTCAAATAATCAAAACATTCCCCAGTCTGAGGAACTTAAATATTAACTCATGTTTCGTTTTTCTGCTGGATTGAGATCTTGGTGTCAACTATTTGAGTGGCAGAAGCATTTCAACTCACATTTATGTCATGCAACAAATAACAGTGGCAGGAACTTGTTCACGTCTATCCTCTCTAGACGTTGTCTACTGAGGGATGATCTCATGAGGGGGTCTGTTCAGGAGCAGGTTTATCCAGAAGCGGTTTCCCAGAAATACATTTACTGTGTGATTTTGTCATTAACAGACTGGCGTCATGGCCTAATTTGGCACGGGGTTACTGAACATGTACAACATCAAACCGCTCGCTCCCTATTACAACCTGAAACTCATCACTATAAAAAAAAGTTAAAAGGGACACGTGTGATGTAACTTCAGTGTGTGATGTCTTCCACCTAAGGTACAATTAGAGGATGCTTATGAGGAGCGGAAATTTTACAGACATAGTGTCACTGTTTTGTTATATCTGTTAACTATTATTATTGTTAAAGGCCACCAGCTAAACTCCTCAAACAGACTATAATCTGACATACAAATGCAAATGTTTTACAACAACAACTATTACAACTACTACTAGGACTACAATAATTAATAATAATAATAAATAACGTATAATAGGCTAACAATAAAAATGTGATTATTTTCATTTGTTTTAATTATAACTATTGTTTTAAAAAATATTGTTTGAATAATAATAATAAAATAATATATTCTCAAAATTATTTAGATTGTTTATTTATTTTTAAATATTTTATAAATAACATAAATAAAAAATGAAAAATATTCTTAAAATAATTGTAATTGTTTAAATGTATTTCAATTATTTCAATTATAGGTGCTATTTAAATAATAAGTAAGGGATAATGGCGTTATAGCGAATAACAACCCCGACAGGCTGCGGAGGGGTCTTGAATCAGCCTGAAGGGGTTGTTATTCGCTATAACAACCGCCTCGCTATACATTATCCCGCTTATTACATGGCTACCTACAAAATAAAGAAATAATTTGACACAAAATATTGATTCAAAAAGGAGTTTATTGATTTAAAAATGATTGTATTGCTTCCGCTAAAGAAAATAGTCCGTTCCGCGTCCCTAGCAACGCTCTGTTTTTCATGGCAACGGTGTGTTATACTCAGTGGTGGAAATGGGCAAAATTCACTGGGCGGACTGAAAATTCAGATTTTTTATGATTTTTTTTTTCTTTTCTTTTTTTTTATGAAAAAATAAAATAAAAATAGAGGTCATCTGGCTTTAAAAAAACCTTTCAGATGTTTAAAAACCTTTATAATCTATAATAACTAAATTATATAAATTATTTATTTTATGTTTCATTTAACCCCCTGGGGTCGGCTATTGCAAATAATAAAAACAAAACGTTGTGTTTTTCGTAAAATAAAATATAAATAAACATGATGCGTTGTCCCGTCTCTCTCAAAGTGAAATGCGACAGAAAATGATCTGTAACTCCGCGAATGCTTGTCACTGTGGCATGAAACATGTGTCTTTACAACGTATGAAGTCTCCATTTTTAAATGATTTAAACCATATAAAAAACAAATATTCTCCGTTTAAGTAATCCGTATGAAAGCAACGACATGTACAGTTTCTCCAGTCCGAGCTAATTAACTCTAATGTGACCACGTCCACGCGCGCACGAGCGATTGACATGCAAATGATCCACGTGCTGTTAACGGACTCATTACCTCAAAAACAAGTACCATTTTCCTGTTTTTCCTCGAGTTTGGAAGACTGTGTTTGTGCTCAATGTGCTGTGCTGTTTACCTTGGATTTACCTCAGAAGAACTAGAAGAACACGATTTGAGTATTTATGAGAACGATTTTTAAGGTAAGATTATTTATTTACCTCAAGCGGTCTGTTTTGAAGTTCTATAAGTAGTAAGAAAGAGAAGCATTTCCATTGGCTGCAGTCTGCAGGCATTGGCCAATAACAAAAGACGACATAGCGCAGACAATTTTACAGAATGCCATTGATAAATATCAATATCCCTCTAAGTTTTTATTATCATATATTGTGCTACGTTTATGTAGCTATTATATTGTAGATAAAATATAGTAATCGTTACAATGTCAAAAAAATAAATAAATATATATATATATATATATATATATATATATATATATATGTAACGGTCACCAGCTGGAGTGCCCTTGAGAGCCACCAGAGGGCACTCCACATCAGACACTCACGTTCACTCTCAGACTACATTTCCCATACTCACTGCCCGGACTCATCATCTCTGATCACTCATCACAGTCACCTGTACCTCATTATCACTGATTGCATTCACCTGTGTCCCATCACCCTGTTAGTCTCAGTCTATTTATACCATGTTCATTCATTCACTCACCATGAAGTCTTGTTTTAGTGTTACACTGCATTTCTGAACATTCTCTTGGTTTTCTTGTCTCTTGGTTTTTGGATATATTGCCCTGTTCCCTGGATTACTCTCTTGCCTCTGGTCCTTGCCTGCCTGCCTGCCTGTTTGTTTGTTTGTTTGTTTGTTTGTTTGTTTGTTTGTTTGTTTGTTTCTTTGTTTCTTTCTTTCTTTGTTTGGACTGCCGATCTGTGTATGACCCTTGCCGGTACATTGGATTACGCCTCTGGATTGCCCTCAAATAAAGCTGCATTTGGATCTAAACCTTCGTGTCTCGGAGCAGTTCGTAACAGAAGACTTCGCCACACCCTGATCCAGCAGCCATGACCTCCAGGAATCCAGCAGTACGGATCTCGCCTGATCTTCCCAGCATGAGCCGGGAGTTCGCTGGACAGATCGCAGCCTTGGCCCTGGATAGCCTCGATCTGTTCCAGTACACCTGGGGGTTTGTTCCTCTCGCTGCCTCTTGCTCTCTGGGTGAGGCAATTAAGTTGTGTTACCGGCTGGGGGCTAAGGAGGTCGACCCGAGGGAGCTCCCCGATCTCTCCGGTCTGGATTGGAGAGAGGCACTCTCCAGATGTCTGGAGAGCTTCCTTCCATGGCACGCCATGTCATCGTCTGCACTTCACGCCAGTCCAGCCGAGCCCGCACTTCACGCCAAATCTGCCGAAGCCAAGGCAGTATGCGTCATGCCCGCCGCCCCTGAGACTGAGAGCGTCAATCCCGCCGCGCCTGAGACAGCAAGCGACATGCCCGCCAAGCTAGAGCCTTCACCGCTGGTCTCGTCCAGCACAGAGCCCTCTTCACCGCTGGTCTCGTCCAGCACAGAGCCCTCTTCACCGCTGGTCCCGTCCAGCACAGAGCCTTCTTCACTGCTGGTCCCGTCCAGTTCAGAGCCCTCTTCGCCGCTGGTCCTGTCCGGCTCAAAGCCCTCTTCGCCGCTGGTCCTACCCAGCTCAAAGCCCTCGCCGCCGCTGGTCCCGTCAAGCTCAGAGCGCGCTGATCCTGAGCCAGAGCCAGAGCTTCACGTCAGTCCTGCCGAGCCAGAGCCAGAGCTTCACGTCAGTCCTGCCGAGCCAGAGCCAGAGCCAGAGCCAGAGCTTCACGTCAGTCCTGCCGAGCCAGAGCCAGAGCTTCACGTCAGTCCTGCCGAGCCAGAGCCAGAGCTTCACGTCAGTCCTGTCCAGCCAGAGCCAGAGACTGTACACGCCACGTCTTCCACGCCTGTGTCTTCGGACGAGATGGCCGACTCCACGCCTGTGTCTTCGGACGAGATGGCCGACTCCACGCCTGTGTCTTCGGACGAGATGGCCGACTCCACGCCTGTGTCTTCGGACAAGATGGCTGCCGCATCCTCTGAGCCCGTTCCTGTTCCTGAGCCCGTTCCTGTTCCTGAAACCGTTCCTGTTCCTGAACCGTCGGAACCGCCCCGGCCGCCTGAAGGGTCGTCTCCGCCCCGGCCGCCTGAAGGGTCGTCTCCGCCCCGGCCGCCTGAAGGGTCGTCTCCGCCCCGGCCGCCTGAACTGGTCGTCTCCGCCCCGGCCGCCTGAACTGGTCGTCTCCGCCCCGGCCGCCTGAACTGGTCGTCTCCGCCCCGGCCGCCTGAACTGGTCGTCTCCGCCCCGGCCGCCTGCACTGCCTGCTCCGCCCCGGCCGCCTGCACTGCCTGCTCCGCCCCGGCCGCCTGCACTGCCTGCTCCGCCCCGGTCGCCTGCACTGCCTGCTCCGCCCCGGTCGCCTGCACTGCCTGCTCCGCCCCGGTCGCCTGCACTGCCTGCTCCGCCCCGGTCGCCTGCACTGCCTGCTCCGCCCCGGTCGCCTGCACTGCCTGCTCCGCCCCGGTCGCCTGCACTGCCTGCTCCACCACAGTCTCCAGGTCCTCTTCCGCACCACGGGCCTGGCCCTCCATCCCGCCCCCGGGTCCGCCTCCGCTCCACCACCCTCCTGGACAATTTAGGAGCGTCTGGAATCCGCTCCTTAAAGGGGGGGCTATGTAACGATCACCAGCTGGAGTGCCCTTGAGAGCCACCAGAGGGCACTCCACATCAGACACTCACGTTCACTCTCAGACTACATTTCCCATACTCACTGCCCGGACTCATCATCTCTGATCACTCATCACAGTCACCTGTACCTCATTATCACTGATTGCATTCACCTGTGTCCCATCACCCTGTTAGTCTCAGTCTATTTATACCATGTTCATTCATTCACTCACCGCGAAGTCTCTTGTTTTAGGGTTACACTGCATTTCTGAGCATTCTCTTGGTTTTCTTGTCTCTTGGTTTTTGGATATCTTGCCCTGTTCCCTGGATTACTCTCTTGCCTCTGGTCCCTGCCTGTGTTTGTTTGTTTGTTTGTTTGTTTGTTTGTTTGTTTGTTTGTTTGTTTGTTTGTTTGTCTGTTTGTTTGGACTGCCGATCTGTGTATGACCCTTGCCGGTACATTGGATTACGCCTCTGGATTGCCCTCAAATAAAGCTGCATTTGGATCTAAACCTTCGTGTCTCTGAGCAGTTCGTAACAGCCTATATATAATTTTTTTTTTTTTTTTTTTTTTTTTTGAAATTCACTCCCCACACTCCGTCCCCCCGCCATAATTATTACATGGCTAGGTTGAATTCTAATGTTATTTCTTTATAACAGACCGCTGCTAAGTATAACACACCGTTGCCATGCAAAGCAGAGCATTGCCATGGACGCAGGATTCGAACCGTAGAGACGGAACGGACTATTTTCTTTAGCGGAAGCAATACAATAGTTTTTAAATCAATAAACTCCTTTTTTAAATCAATATTTTGTGTCAAATTATTGATTTATTTGGTAGGTAGCCATGTAATAAGTGAGGCGGTTGTTATAGCGAATACAACCCCTTCAGGCTGATTCAAGCTCCGCTTCGCGTCGGGGTCCTGATCAGCCTGTCGGGGTTGTATTCGCTATAACAACCGCCTCGCTCTACATTATCCCTTACATAATAAATAACAATAATAATAATAAGGGTTCCCTTTCGAAAGAACTCTATGCTGTGTCAGTTGCTGATGCTATGGGGATCTCCACCTCGTAAGGTCCATGATAACTCCGGCCACCCACCCGACCCGTTTTGAAACACAAACCAAGGAGTCTAATGCGCAGAATGAAGGTAAATGCCCCAGGTGGGAGCTCCATCATCGATGGTACCGAAAGATGGTGAACTATGCCTATGCAGGACGAACCCAGAGGAAACTCTAGTGGAGGCCTGCAGCGGTCCTGGGGACGGTTGCACCAGCTGTGCGGAAGTTACAACTTAGCCTAGTTTTGACGTAAATGGGCACTAAGATACAACTTACGTACTACTAAATATTTTTGCATTGCACCATTAAACTTAGTTGAAGCTTAGCTCTATGTATAAACAAAAAATTTACGGAAGCCTCCGATCAGGAGTAACGGTTGGACTAAAAGAGCTGACAGATTGAACTACATCATTAAGCTCTTCTTTTACCTGACAGACTTCAATTCTTTAGACATATGATAATGCTGACATTTACACTCACTTACATTTTAAGAGAGAGAACAGAACATTATTTGAATAGATTGCTTTGTTATCAATCATAATCAATAAATGTTATTTCTTATGTTTTTTTATCATTACTTATTTATCCTTATTAATTTGTTTCAAATACAGTTTCTGAATGTTAGTTACAGATGAAAACTCTTGTTAATTATTCATGATTAAGTGTCGTATTTAATGGAAACTTATTTTAATTGTTAGTTAAGGGAGGCAAAAGAAGTTAGAATGAAGGATAAACTGAAATTCACAGCATTTAAACAACTTCTGCTCACGTATTTGAAGGCTGCTATTGGATCATCGAGGCTAAACGTTATATTATGCGACTACGCATTACTATAAGGAGAGTTTACGACCTACTAGCTACGTCTGGCTTACGAACAAATAGTGCAACCAAATAAAGTACAGAGTTAGTTACAAACTAGCTAGTAGTTACTAAGCCTGTGGACTTTACGTTCCAATTTAAAGGGATATTTCACCGCTGGAAAGATGAATGTGTATTTAAATTGGGTCATTTATGTTGTAGAAATGTGAAATTATTTTAGAAGTTGGTGCCTTCTAGACTGAGAAAAGCCAGAAAATGTATTTTTGGCTCTTATGGATGAAAGACAACAACTCCCAGAATGCACTTGCTTCGCTACCCTACGAGCCCACTCCCAAGCCACACCTACAGAGGGCAGTATCGGAAGAAATGATACAACTAGGCTACTAGTCGACTCGAAACTGAAAAGACGCCGTTTTAGCGTGAGATCCCCCTATGGGCGGGTTGAAAACATGCGGAACGAGCTCCTCCTACTGGCTGTAGTCTCTCGCCTCTGGCCAAAAAAGCCTCCGATGACGTGACATGACGATTTTTGCGTCATCTGAGTTTTTTTTTCCAGACACACAATACAGAAATCTCTCGTCTCAGGGGGACATGAGGGAGGGAAGCACGGTCACTCGAGAATACTACCGGGTTTCTACTGATACAAAGCTTAATGCTAATCAGTGAAGTATCCCTTTAAGTAAGAACTTACGAGCGGCTGGTGCAACCCTACTCGAAAGTGCAAATCGGTGTCTGAGGCACGTGTAACTTCATGCCAATATCATTAGCCGACCTGGTGTGATGACGTCACATGGAGCACCCAAGCATATGAATAGGGCATCTGCAAACACGCCATCAGCTTCTTTGTCTTCAGGAAGCCGCTTGTGTGTATGCTGTGCAGCAAAGCAGTGTGACTATGGCTGTGAAGTCTTGTGTCTAAGTTTCATCAGTTTCAAATGGCGAACAAACAGTTTAAAAGATGTGTTTCCCCGTGTCCATGCTTTATTACTCCTGGTAATGGACATGAGTTTTGCGTTATTTGTTTAGGACCGGAGCGCTTGTGTTCAGCCCTTCAGGGGAGCTGGATGCGCTGACTGTGACACACTCTCTGTGAGGAAGCTCCCCTCCCACTTGGCTCTCTTCACGAGTGATGGTAGACAAGCTCTCAGAAGGGGATGTCCGCAGCTTTCATTGGCCCGTAAGCCTGCGTGGCAGCTTCTTCCAGGTTGGACGAGAGCATTTGCACGCTTCTGGTTCAGAGGAACTAGAAGTAGAGTCAGTATCAGAAAGCAGAGCCAAGTCTGAAACCCCCTCATAAAATAAATAAAAGCCCCTCATTTGATGAGCTTTTGACTCACACCGTGGCCAGACTCAGTTTGGATTGGTTTGGCCTGAAGCGCAAAGTCAAAGTGCAATGTGAGATATTGGCCGGGTCATAAGTCTCTAGCTTCTGGTAAGCCTTCCATTGGAAGGTGGCAAGTTCATGGAAGCACCCGTACTCTGCTCGCATAGTCCCTTCAAATTCAAGTTATGCTAATATCGAGGGGATATGTGAGCAGGGTTATGGACAGATGCCTTGGGATCTTTGGCAATTTGGCAAGCTATCTCTCCCCGGGAACATCTTCATCCTTGAAGGCTCCCATTTTTCCATCCAAGCCATGCCAGATACCATTTAGGCTGGTTGGCAAATCATATTCGGGGGCAGGTCAGGCTGGTTGTACCCTGCACACCATGGAGGTACTGCAGGCATACCAGGCTGGCCTTCTTAAAGACTTGGACCAGGGTGAGTGTCTTTCCAGTGAGACGGTCCCCGAACTGTGCATAGCCACAGATCAGGCTATGCTCCTTTTTAGATCTGTAAGGTAGAGCTTGGCGAACATAGTCTGTCCGCCATCCCCCCCACCTAAAAGATAAATCCTTTGAAGGGTGTTGCTCCCTGGCAGGCACTTAGCATGATTATGCTCTTACGTAGAATGGGTGGTAGAGCTGACAGATGAAACTAAGATCAAACAGAAACCGTTTATCATTTGTCGCCTTTCCCAGTTTTTCATGTGAGGTTTTAAGCAAGGCTGCACTCACAACGTTGGTTGTGAGGTTGAGCCAGGCAGTGAATCCAGCCCTTCCTGGTTTTACTTTCTAGGAGATGAAATTGGATTGTGCTCCCAGGTGGCCCAATTCTTCCCATTCTATCTGGTTAAGGCAAATACTCACTAGGTTGAGCTTTACAGATGAAACCTGTCGCGTCTCTCAAGTTCATCAACTGGTAGTCGAAGTAGGGTGGAGCTCAATGGCAGGGACTGGCATGAGTAGAGCTTGGTTGAGATTGAGTGGGACTCCCACTCTCTCACTTGTCATCCTGCTCAGTTGTCAATCTCAGTTAGTGAAGTAGGATTATGCTCCTTATGTATGGATTGGCCCCCATCCTAACACCCAAAGGTTGGAGCAGGGCTTTACAGTTGGAATGACTGTCACAAAAAAACAAATAAAGTGGCGACCCATTTTCTGTTGCCTGCCCAGATCATTAGTCTAGAAGCTGGGAATTCTCCCTATACATGCTCCCTTCAGTGTGCTGCTCTCCTAGGTTTGTGCTTAGGTTTGGAATAAACATATGAAGTGTTGCTGCCAGCAACTCCATATTTCATCTTGCCAGGAACAAAATAGGCCCTATGGCATGAAGTTACACGTGCCTCAGACAATGGGTTCCGCGAGCTCGCATCTCCATAGCGTCAGCAACTGATGCAGCGTCTCATTCCCTTCTTGGGGAACCGGGTTAAATACGTAACCCAAGAGTTTTTTTAAATAATTTTTTTAAGTATAGTGTTTAAACTGTTTGTAGTCTCTGTTCATAGTGCTGTGCAGTGGGGATTTCTTTAAGACTGCAAGGGAAGCTTGGCTTCCCCTTTAATGTAAAAAAATTAATGGTCAAATATGTACTATTGTGTTAACATTTTATTGACTAAAAATGCGTTCGAAACACGTTCATCTCGAAGACGATATATCAGCTTCATATAGCAGGTCGGCTGACTCGATTTCCTTCTCATACATTCCCGTAGCGTCACAGTGCATTTCCCTGTTGAAGCCCAGCGTCCATTGACTTCAATGGTCCTGCTTTGAACAGTTTTTTTCAGTGCTTCGAAACTAGACGGTCATTGGATAAATGCTGCGATTATGTCCCGCCCACGGACGCTCACCGTCTCTGGGGGTGAATGGAGGAGTGGGCTGGCCTGGACTCCGGGCTTCTGCGTGATGATTGGAGGGTCTGTCGAAAGACTGCATCTCCTTTTGATTGACAGCAATTAATCATGCGGTTCCTCTGCTGTTTGGATAGTTACCAGGGCATTCCTGTGTGGTCGCTATGGTGTTCTGCGAGGTTTCTCGTGAGTTGCCAAGCAGTTGCTAAAGAGTTGTGAGTGGATTCTAGTGTTTTGCTGTGAAGTTGCTGTGGTGTTGTAAGTAGTTGCTAGTCGTAGCGTCTACTGTATAGCTACAGTATGAGGTTGTAGGTATTTCCAGGATGTAATTGCTATGGTGTTGCTAGGGCGATACTATGTGGTTGATAAGATCTTCTGTGTGGTTTCTCTCGTGTTGCTAAAAAGTTGCCATGGTGTTGTGGGTGGTTGCTATGGTGTTGCCTATGGTTGCTAAGGTGTAGTTTCCTCTACATAGCTCTGATATTGCTAGGGTGTTATGGGTTTTCAGGTCATTACTGTGTTACTGCTGGATTAATATGCAGTTTCTAAGGATTGTTTTCAACATGCTGCAATGCAATGCTGTGGTGATGTGAATAGTTGCCATGGTGCATGACATTGCTATGTGGTTGCTTAGTCATTTCTATTCTGATGCTATATTGTTTCTAGGGAGATATGTATGGTTGCCAAGGAGTTACCCATTGCTATGTGGTTGCTAAGGTTATGTTATGCGGTTGTTGTGGGTGGTTGGCTGGGCATTGCTATGCGGTTTCTAATGCAGTATGGCTGGTTGATTTTGTGTGGTTATTTACTGCCTAATTTATGATATTCTGGTCTTTATTGGACTTCTTTCATAAATGGAAGTCTATAGGATTTTTTATTTTATTTTATTGATGTACTTTAAATAATTTTATTTATAGGCTGAACACTGGCTTCTTACGACAGTGATATTCACATAGATGGCATGGCAACTTTATAGATTTAGCTCTGAACCTCTTGACGTTGCAGATTTGAAGGACTTTAACCTGTCATATAAAATATATGATTACCTTCAATCATAGAGCATGCCAATAAAAACATGATTACTGTTATCATGCTGTGGTGTAGCCTCTCTGCCATGTTATGACATGTGATTTTTATGTTTGAGTTGGCAAAAAAATTATATAGTTTGAGTTCTTTGATGAATTCATGTCTAACTTTGAAAATGTCAAAACACCCATATTCATCTGGTTTTTTTTTTATATAATGGTAAAATGCAGTAAGTACTACTGTATATTTAATGCAAAAAAAAAAATGTTTTAACCTTATTTGAAAACGAAACAAAATAGTAGGCCTAATCGTAACAACAATAACTAACTAAATAAATAAATATAGCTGCTAGCAGCTTTTAGGTAAACACCTAAATCAGATATGAAAAATATTTTTTTTAGCAATTTCAGTACATTTACCATAGAAATATAGTTTGAAAGGTTTTTAACTGTTATAGTGCCACTTATGGTCCGATCTCCCAAAAAGTTTGCATGCTTGTTTAGAATCATCTGCCGCATGGCCTCGCCTAATTTCGTGAAGTTTTACATTTTTGTTTGGGATTACAGGCTTTTGTGTACACTTGGCCACGCCCATTTACTAAATTACCATGTTATAGCTATCCAAAGGGTAATGCCCGGTACACATTGTATAATTTTGGTCTGTCCCAGACGAAAGATGACCAATCGTGGCGATTTCTGTGGTCGTGGTTCCTAAACGGTGGTCCTACTGTACGTCGTACAGTGAGAGAGGCTCAAAGATGGTCGTTGTCACGTTCTTGCCACCAAAGATAGCCTACGATCATTTTCTGACTGTGTTAGAAATTTAGCATGATCATCTCACAGTGTGTTTTCTGCTACGACCTACGACTACTGACTAGCCAATAAAAAAGCAACATGAAATGGCATATTGATCAACTTGCTTACCCTCAAGCGTAAATTAAAATTAAATTTCCCAATGAAAGACCGTAGCGGTTGGTAACTCTGGTGTACTTTGGATGGAAATTGGCGGTCTGACAATAGCCCGACATCCTTTTGACAACAATGTATCCGTGCCTGAACTTGAAGT